>NW_023502217.1:0-122288 GCF_013396075.1 Fusarium subglutinans
ATTATTTCTATAAAGGGCTTAGTTAATTATTTTATCCCTAATTATATTAAGGCCTCCTTTTGTTAAATATAAATAGCCAGGACTAGGCCTTTATAAGCTTCTTTTAACAATAGGCATTATAATAATATAGCTATAAGGTTATTAGTAGCTGTAATTAGAAAGAAAGTTAAGTTAAATAACTTACTGTTAGAGCATATTAGATAATTAAAGTATAGTATTCTTTTAAAGTAGGTTATAGGAGGAAGATTTAGGCTAGCTAAAGAGTAAGTAAGGCTCCTAAGCTAGCCTATTTATAATAAGGTTTAGGCTATAAATAAGGCTACTAACTTAATAATATTAACTTAATAAAGCTTTGCCCCCTAAGAGGTAATTAATATTTAAATTATACTAGACTTTAGAGATACTTAGATATACCTTTTAAGGCTAACTTATAAACTTAAGAAAAAAAAATATATATAAACTATACGCTTCTTAGCATGATGTCAGGTAGTTACTTCCTTAAAGTCGTTGAACGTTAGACAGATGGAGACATATAAACGAAGCTTATTTCAATATCAATTCTGAATAATGCTTTCAATGGTTTGCAAGACCTTTCCCTCCTAAATGGGGGTGTATTTTGTGCTTGGCATAACGGTTCCCGAACGTCACGCTTTGGTACAGCGCCTTTATGAGGTTTCACTGATATCCATTCTTCACCAGCACTTAGGTATACCTAGTACTACTAGACTAAGGTACTCAGGTTACGACAATTTGTAACCTTGGTATAGACAGATATGTACCCAGAAACTTGTTGTGGCACATATACTTCAGTATAATAGCTTGATAGTTCATTTACTTGTTCCACCACTTTGTATTTCCTTGATCATATTTCGCTATGCTTATTAATCGTTTAGGTGTGCAGCGCTATGACATATCCACGTTTCTGTCCCACACGTAGGAACTCGCCTGGCCCCCATTTGCCGCGGCATCAGCAACACGGTTTCACCAACCTTTGGACGTTGAGGGGGCAGACAGACAACCATCATCTATCCAGGTAGGACAAATTGAGTTTATACTAAGTGTGGCAGATTTGCCTGGTTTTGAAGCTTGCATACACCATTCCAAGATAAAAACGGCCCGTCCCTGCCGTAACCTTCAGTAACATTAATTACGCTTGGCCACTGTCTGTCTCCCTACCTTATGTTTCTGATTCATGTCGAGTCGGTCGGTAGACATCAAAGTCATGACCTGAACTCATCATTCGAGGTTATTGCTAGATGCTTGGCAGAAAGATTGGGTTCATTTGGTCTTATCTATTCACTTAGCTAGGTAGCTCATTTATTATTGACTTGTTATTATGCAACTCCATTCGATTTCTTACCAGTCTTTCCTCATCCTTGCCTTGACAACCACTACAGCACCTACATCTCTAAACTGGCTGTCGATAGGCCAGCCAAACGATTGCTGACACCAGAAAACAACATCTCCATGGCGGCCATGGCGGTCAGGCTGCAGCCCTGGCCTATACGATAACTCCCACATTATCTAGTGCGACAGTCTTGTGCAACCTCCCGCATATCATCGTGGTCTCGTTATTACCTGATCAAGCCAATGGACCCGACATGTCGACTACCTATCCCAGCAAACCACATTGCTCAGGAATGTCCCTAATAAGCCCGAATGAGAATAGAGGGGCTTCACCCTCTGGCGTTAGTTACTTTCGTGCCTCTTTTCCAGAGTCAACAAGACAAGGGTCAGCCAGGCTGGAATGGTTGTGTCAAGCCGTATACCAACGACTGACGCGCAATCTCTATGTACACTCACTTCTTACACGCCTTTGCTTCTTTGCTGCACCCGGGTCTCCTTCTAATTATTCTCCTTCCTCTTCTCAAAACCTGTTGCCGTGAGTCATGGCAAACGTGTTTTTGGACCTCGTGCCGGGGGCGTTATCATTTATCCATGCCACTTTGCTGCAAGTAGCTCACCCTGTTCTGCCGACGTGCATCTTTGTGTTACCATCAAACAGACAGACAGCCTCTCTCTCGTGGGCGTCTTCCGCCGTCTTGACGGATCCTCGCCTTCGGCAATCCCCTTTCGTCGACTTTTTGGAGCCCATCAACGCGGATTGGATGTTCTCTCCGCCATGACCTCCGAGCGGCCTTGGCCGAGGCTCATGTTTTTGATCAGGTAATCCTGACCGATGCCCTCATATCCCGGCAACTCGAGAACTTTGTGTAGCCCTGGCGCTTCGAGGCGGCTGATTGCTTGTACATACCAATTGGTGTCGCAGCCTTCGTCCCATCTAACCCCACACTCATTTAAACCCTCCTCCCAGTCCCAGCAGTCTGGATGGTGGACTGTCGCAGGACCCCAGCAAACCTGGCGCCCTAAGACCATCGTCGTCACAAAACCCGCATTTATAGATCACTCACTCACTCACTCACTGTATTGCTATTGCTATTGCTATTGCTTATTCTCCTACCCGTCCAGGTTCAAATTACCAAAGTATATCCATCCTCTTCTCCTCTATCGTGAGCTTCTTATTCAGCCAGATGGCCTTGATTATGAGTTTGAGTTTCCATTCTGTCTCTTGAGTCCTTTCACCATTGAACCATTCTGCTAAGTTAGCCCAACTCACCGGCGTCCCTATCTGCGGAGCCGCTCACAACAAGTTCAACAATTCGTCGCATCTTTCTTCTCCACGCTCGTCAAGTTACCATCCAATATTGTTTCATACTTGCTCTTTGGATGCTGATTTATGCCCAAGGGGGTTGGGTTCTTGTGGAGACTACGCACTTAACCGAGACGAGTAGCTTCATCGACGGTTCCAAATCAGCCATGTAACTGTATCGTCAGTTTCGATACCACTAACTTACCAACACACAGTTGAATACCATGTCAACTACACAAAGCCAGATCTTAGCGGCTACTTTGCTATGGGATCACCAAGACTTGATTCCTCTTCAAAAGAACCTAGGTGATGAGGATTTGGTCTTGTTATTAACACCTGCTGCCGTCCCTTTAGACCAGAGTCTTGCCAATGCAAGTGACCCTTTCGAGCCTCTCGGCAAAGCACTCGCGAGCACACATCCATGGATCCGGCATGTTCCTTATACTAAGGAGCGTGGCATTACCGGCATTCATGTGGCATTCATCAAGAGAGCACGAGTCGTTATCTTCGTGCTGACTGGCTTCTCGACAGAGGAAGGTTTATTTCAGCTTGAACTCGCCGAGGTTGCTCGTGAGGTGTGTGAAGAGCGCCCTTTAGTGCTTGTCGCCTGCTGTGAAGTTTCGGAAAAGGGGGCGCGCGAGTATGGTTTCCCAACTATCATCCAGTGTCCGGGGTACTTTGCGGCAGACTTACAAGCCGTCGCCGTTCTTTTGACAAGTGAGCGACCGACAACAGAGGCCACGCCAACGACCGGTAACTCTCCTCCTCCGCCAACTTGGTCGCTCCTAAAATGGGACTACGACAGAGATCTCTCAGAAACCCACGCTTTATGGGAAGCATGTTTGCCTTCAAAGTTCCATCTAAATCGCTCGACTCTTGGTTCTCTCTTGAAACGCGATGGATATGCCATGCATTACATGGTCAGGGAACCCAATCAAGGGCAGGCCATTGGATTTTGTGCAACATTCACAACGTTTACGGATAGCAGTGGCGACCGACTAATTGGATCAGTAGCTGCTATCATCGTTCACAAAGACTTTCGGGGTCAAGGTGTTGGCCGCTTCCTCCACGACGAAGTCGTGAGCAAACTTAACAAGATTCGAGGTGTCGGAATCATTCAACTTGGAAGCACATTTCCAAGATTACTCTACGGTCTGCCCGCACCCGAAACCGATACGGAGTGGTTCGAAAAACGAGGTTGGAACATGAAGGAATCCACACCCGGAAACGGGCGGCGGGTGCTCGACTGGCTCTTGAGATTTGCCGACCATCCAGTTCCTGATCTGGCTTCCGCTGGCTTGACGTTCAGGCCATGCCAGCTAACAGATTACCAGAAGGTTGTCGAGATGGCAAATAAGGAGTCACAGAAGAGATACGGGTTTGGGTGGTACGACCAATACGCCAAAACTATGGACAGCTGCTATATGAATGACATTGTAGTCGGACTTGAAGGGGAAAATCTGGTTGCTGCGGCAATAACATATTTTCCGAATAATGGGAGCCCTTGCGGCGCAGATATTCCATGGCCAGCCTCGATCGGACAGAGCATCGGAGGAGTTTCGTGCATCTGCATCAAAGGTTGACCACAATCTAACCAAATAATGTTGCCTGGCATTGACTAACTGTTAGATTAGATGAAGACCCGGATATGGTCAATCGCCGTGACTCGGTGGCCACGAGATTGCTCCTGGCTTGTCGGCAGACTCTGAGTGAGAGAGGAATGGTTGGAATGTTTATTGATGGCAGCAGATCGGACGAAAACGCGCTGCAGTCTTTAGGTCAGCAAGATTCTCAGGGATTTCGTAGCTACTACGTGCTGACAATGAGACTTGGCAGGCTTTTGCAAATGGGCAGAATACAGAGAGCTTTGGCGCAAAGTCTAAGGTAAGGTAGGGTGAATCTCTATCGCAACAAGGACCATACAACATGAACACGGTCAACAATTCTGTCAAAAACAGCCGGCAGAAGGAAGGCGTGTTATTCAACGAATTTAATCCGAGCTGAAATCTAAGATAAAGCTCCCGAGGACACGCCTCTTACAGCTCTACCTACCTTATCTTGGATACTATTTTATTTTTGCTGGCTTTTACGACACTTGGCGCTGAGCTACAACTTATATCCTCCTTTTCTACATTATCCAAAGACATCACGATACGATACGATTGAACAAAATCCCATGAACAGCACCATACCGTGCCGGCTCACGTTTTTGACTAGGTACCCAAGGTATATATATCATGGCGCAGGTCCACTAGTCTATGCAAGAGCAACTATTTGCCTCTTGAAACATTGGTATCAGCCAATAAGTCTCAATTTAATCCACAACCTACCTATTTTTACGCCTAGGATATTACCAGGGATCTAGCAGGATGAACCGATTCTGGATTGTGCGCCCCCACCAGCGGCTAACGTACGTGCGACACAAGACTATGATGGATTTTGCCATCCAACCTCGGAACGCTACGATAGCAAATCACCAGGTGTGATCTGCCTGCAGTGCTCCTATTATCACTACGTTGCCAACGCAGAATAACCCCTTAATGCATGCATCTTATAAACCCTATTGGCTCTTTCACTCATGCCACTATCCTTGAGCTCTCATTTGCTTACAAATGAGCCCAACCTCTGATCCTGTGTTACCGTCCTCGTATACCGCCCAACCGCCAAGGTTCTTATGTCAAGCAACAACTACAGCTTATGAAATACCTACTGCTTTTGGATGAGATTTTGACTGCAACTACTACACGCGCCGCACTTGTGTAACGGTGACCTTACTTGCTGCTAGTGGATCAACATGAGCCAGCCCGTTTGGGCTTACAAACACCCCAGGCAGTCATGCAAGTAGGCGGATTGTGACAACGAGACACTACAGTCTACCAAACGATATGGCGCTTTGATAGGCGGATTTAAGCAGTCTGAGCGTTGGTTACACAGCAGCCTCTCAACGACGCAGCGTTGCACGACGGAGTATTTTCTATCGGCTGATCAGGTCGGATGAGCTCTGTACGTGGATGCATAAGCTGCAGGCTTTCAGAAAAGTGATTGCTCCAACAACCAACTACCTTCTTAAGGTGAGGACTATCGAGTAATACTGGCAAGACCATGAAATGTCTTCTAGCAGTCTAATAATGTTCTACTTCGAGCGAGACACAGCTCCAGGGTATATCGAAGTAGGTTGTAAGCAGAAATAGACAAGAAAACAGATTTGAAATACGAATACAACAGACAAACATCAAGTGTGACATAGAGCAAAAACTTTTGAAACCCCCCCCCATGACACGTTATATATAGACAGACGCCTCCACCCTTTTTTTTTTAAAAAAAAAACAAAAAAACATGATAACTTTACTAGAAGGACTCCTTGCTTCACGTTTCCCGCGCACCATTCAATATCACATATTTAGGCCCATTTGGAAAAGTCGACGGTGTCAGTGTGGGAATCTTGCCCGTGAAATGGACCAATCTCAGTGTCGTTTGTTGTTGTGGATGATGACAACATTGAGGATCGATGTGAGGTCTGCTCACTTGTGCTTGTGAAAAAGGTGGCTACACTTGTGCGACGTAGACTCGTAAAGCTATCGCGAACGGTGCTGGCAGGTCGCGACGACGTAATATCTCCCTGTGGCAGGAGCTGCTGCTGCTGGTGTAACGGAGGTGCGCCCCCGAGAGATGAATTCTGCGAGGCCGACGGTGTTATTTGCCCGGATTTCGAAGGTGTGTATTTCTCCCGAAGCCTTTTGATAGCACGGAGGCGACTTCTCCACGAGCTGACATGCTCACCGCCCTCACGATTGGCCCAAACGTGAGAGAACACCGAGGCGTTAAGAGCCAACAAACGAATCAGACCCGGGAGAGCCTTAAGTGACACAATCTTCATCTCTGAAGCGGGCGAGATCTCAGGGAAACCTGGCTTGCTCAAGACCTGAACGCGATAAAAGGGCTGACTGTGTTTGGAAGCGTCTCTAGCGGCAATAAACGAAGCCCTGGACGCTGGTGTAATGACAATGTGGACAAAATTGAAGTCGCCCGGAAAAGTATCAAATCTGAAAGGCAGACCCGAATCGTTGAACACAATGTTAACAAAATCATTGCCAATGTGGCGTTTCTTCATTGTGCAACGTGGATCATGTTCCAGGTTCGTAGGCATCTGTGTGGTGACGTGAAACACGATTTCTGTGACACGGTCTCGCCAACAAAAGGTATACTGGCCATCCGAGTCAAATTCGCGATCGAGTCCATGAGTGTTGAACGTCGCCCCCTTGAGCTTGGTCAATGTGCCAAGATTGTTGAGGAACTCCATGTAATCACCGCTACCAGACACATTCCCAAGAATCTCAACTTCATCAGTCTGTCCCTCTCCGATGTATATGACACCGACTTTGTGCCCATCAACAGTAGAGCTTCGATCAAAGACCCGGATGGCCCTTTCAACGGCATCATCCTCAGGGAGCGGAATAGGTCGCGCCAGATCATGACCTTGAGGGATGGACGACATCAGTTGTACCATGATGTGACTGGGCAGTATAGTATTCGTCGAGACTTGCCCCTCCCTGCTGATATCCACGTAATTGGGTGTTTGATGCGGAGGCGGTGGATCAAACGTTTCTCGAATCGTGAAGGCCGAGGTGCCTGAGGGCTGTCTCTTGACAATTTGAGCCCAGCCAGTAGTTGTGGCCTGATTTACGGTGACGATGCTGTAACCAACCAACCATCTCTTCTTTATGATCTCTCCGAATCGATCCGACGTAAAGAGAGGGTCTTGGGATGATTCCTCCACATCAGCGTATGTATACCTTTGCATGAAGTCGATCGAAGTAAGTGCCTGTTCGTTATCTGTGTGCGCATCTTCAATCTCGTTGTATATGTTTCTGACAAGCCAACCAACCAAGGTGGCACGGTCTGGCAGTTTTAACGCAAGAAACCAGAAAAGTATCACATGGTATGCCAATGCATACACATACTGTGGTAAATCGTCTGTTGCGCTTGGGTGTATGGCATCCGAAAGGTTGCCCGTTGAGGTTGCTGGGGTGGACGGTTCGCTGGCATGACTGTTCCTGTTGGAAGCCTTTTTGTCCCGTACAGATTGCAGATAGCGAATGCAAATTCCAAACACAATCTTGTACTCCTCTTCTCTGAAGTTGACATACACGTTGTGTAAACGGCTCAGACAAGCCAGGAACTCGAGGATATGGACAGAAACATGCGGCTGGGTGATGATAGTAGACATTTTGGTCAATAGCTGAACCAGTGATTTGCTTGTTGAGAGTGGCAATTCATGACAGCATATGGATAAGGCATGGATGCAGCATTTTGCACTCCGCTCCCAAGTGGCGATGCCATGAACAAATGTTTTGACTATTTCATCCTCATCGCCCTTTTGAAAGTGGTCATGGTAACTGAGAATCATCGTTAAACTGTGGAAGAGACAAATCGCCACATCAGCTCGCCTCAGCCCTGATGCATTTGGAGGTTCTTGAAAGGAGTTGGTTCGGATTTGCTCGCAAATGAGTCTTCGCAGCTCCTGAATCTGGGGAATGGCGTCTCTGAAAATGGCATGGTTGCTGAGTTGTGATGGAAGGTGAACCAGTGCAAAACTGTACACCTCCCAGTCACAACCGTGCAACAATCCGAGGACAGCCTCGAGCCAAGCGGCAATATCGAGGGCAGTAGTCTCAATATTCATTTTGGTATCTTGGACTTCTTCATCCATCACGAGTTCAGCTGAGCCAGGGCTGTGAGAAACTAGAACTGGACTAAACACGCCGGTCACAGTGTCAGGTAGAGCCTCTGGGTCCGGAAGGCTCCAAAGCTGATGATAGCGAGCTGCACTACCACTACTGCCGAGCAGGCCACTTCCAGCAGCGACGCTTGCAGACCGAACAGGCATGCCTCTTTCATGGCCTTGCCCTTGGCTGAACGAAATACCGCGAGCAGACCTGGACGACCCACCATGTTCATTTCTTAACAAGCGTATAGACTGTGCAGCCTCCTCAGCCTGCTTCTTGGCGTATGTTTCCGGGGTTCGACACAAGGAGGCGGCAACAAAGTTAGTTTCAAGTGTCTTTGTGATGAAAATTCGGTTGGCCCAATCGGCTCGTAGCCTAAATAAGAGCTTCATGGCGGTCAACCGAGCATCGACCTCGCAATGACTCGACTTCACAATGTTTATCAACGCATGATATAGCCTCAAGGATTTCCCACTATCATAATCCATAGTCTGCACAAATATCTTCACGTAGCCCTTGGCAACCACGTTTGAGGGCGACTGTCCTTGTGGCAGGTGTTCTTCGGAAGATCCTTGAGCGAACGGACTATGAGATGCTGATGATGGAATCGGTGATTTGAGCCTGTCGCCAATGACGATACCTCGGAGGGCATCGACGATATAATCGAATAACTCCATGTCGCACGATACTACAACTGAAACCATGAGCGACATAATTCCTTCAAGGACCAGCACATCCGTCTCTTCGGAAACATCTTGAAGGATGCTCTGAGCCAGTTGTGGGATGAAGCTCTCTTCGGGGTCATCGCCCACTAGATCCACGACTTCGTAGGCGTCCATGATGGTTTCCAAGGCTCGAAGCCTAATCTGTGAGGACCGACCTCTGTTACCAAAAAATCCTTTTAGAACCAAGGTTAGATTTTCTTCCCATTGGAGATCTGAAGGTGAACAGCATCTGAACTGCTGAAAGTAATTCAAGACAGACGATGCAGTTTCATCGGGGAGAAACTGATGGACTTCGGTTAGAAACGAAATAATGGTTGCCCGAGGAATAAACACATCGGATTTTTGGTCAATGAGTACATCAAGCTGCTTGATGAGGGTTATAAGTTCTCGGCTCAGAGCTTCTTCGGGCTTCTCGTCCCTGACAGGACTGCGGTATCCATCAGAGTCGCGCGGCCCAGGTATTGCTCGTTTGGAGCATGTCGCGGCAGCCTCGAGTATCACAGACCAGTCCTCGTCGATGATTAAGCGATGTATATGGCCATTACCATCGTCAAATAGAACATTAAGCAACTCAAGAATAGCTGTCAAAGTTTTGATGGAAGTGCCAGCTTTCGCAACTATGGCGAGACCATCCGCTAGTAATGCGAAAGGTATCCCCGGATAGCCGTTCTCCGGGCTTTTGGACAGGATCTTTTGCAGTACGGCAAGGGCGCCGCGTATCTCTCGGTTAACATCCTTCTCCTTGGCCCCATCCGTAGGATTATTTCGGAGAATATCCAATAAAATGCGGATGGTCGCCTGGCCATTATGGCTTTTGAATAGATTTGAGAGCGTGTTCCAGGAGTCTTTTTGAAGGCTTCCCACCATACAATAGATAGAGCTGAGCACTTGAACACAGCCTTTGAGCTTATCTTCTGGTAAAGACCCAAATGTCACAATTGCATCAATGACCGCTATGCTCGATCTGAGATCCTCTTCCACGCTTGTGCTCATGCAAATTGCCAGTAGTCGATCGATCAACCCTGTCACAGCAGATTCATCTGCATTGTTGAAGCTGAACTTTATGACGTCGATGAGAAAATTGAATAGCTGAGCGAGGTTTTTTTCTTCGCCAGAAGCGACAGCGCGATTTCGAGAAGCGCCCTTTGAACTCCGGGACGCTTTCCTTCTAGCTGCACGCACCACGTTATAGGATTCCCATAGCCAATTAGTCAAAAGAGGAAGAAGCTCATAATCGAAGCCTGTCAAAATTCGGCCCCGCCGGGTTAGGTCAACAAGAGCAGCCAACTGTAGGTGAAAATCTTCCGAGTTTGCAGGAGCTGACAGGGTTGTGAAGTATTCTTGCCGTTCGAGGTCAGAAGAGGCCTCGTGCTTCACACACTCCGTGAGGAGCTCCCAACCAGCTGCCCGTGCTGCTGCAGGTTTTGCGGGATCGATAAGGTCTTTCGCAGCATACCAAATATCCAAGACAGGATTGAGAGGGTACTCAGCAATTGCGTATTTCAACGAGTTGGCGGCAGCAATGCGCTCGTTGGGTGACCCATTCTTGAGAAGCTCAAAGGACTCCATGTGACTAGAGGACAGCCCATGAGGTGGGTTTGTGGAGACGGCTGGAGCTGGAGCATGAACGAACTCGGCGGTCGGCTGGGCGTT
This sequence comes from Fusarium subglutinans, assembly GCF_013396075.1. Classification (NCBI taxonomy): domain Eukaryota; kingdom Fungi; phylum Ascomycota; class Sordariomycetes; order Hypocreales; family Nectriaceae; genus Fusarium; species Fusarium subglutinans. The sequence continues at coordinate 10,755 of NW_023502217.1, forward strand.
TGCTGAGGAGGGTGATGCTATGGACGGCGAGGATTTAGAGAGCTTAGAACTTGTCAGACCCCGGAGGACATGGGCAAGGCCACCCTGACGGGACGTATCTGGGGATGATGGACCATCTCCTGGCTGCGGTGACATGTGCTCGTGTGAAGTCTCGTTAGAGTCTTGGTGACCAAGTGAGGCTAAACGGCGCAACATGTTAGCAAAGGTACAGAAACCTGTGCATTGGAAGCTTGGTCATCGGCAAGGCAGAATGGATCAATCGATACAAAACAGACAACATGGGGCGTCAAAAGAGTCGTAACGATAAGGTGATGGGCACACAGGATATCGGGCAAGTTCAAGAGCTCGACGAGGCGTTTAGACAAGACAACCGAGCTGAATTGTCTTGTGTCGCAAGTACGACAAACGGAACGGCGTCTCGGATGCAGTGTGCAGAGCAAATTCAAAATGGACAGACGGCGCAAGCGAGTCTCACCGGCGAAACATGTGCTACGTAGGCCTGAAATGGGCCTGTAAGAAGTTGCGTGTATACACGGGATAAGGCGTGTTCATTAAATGATCAATGAAGGTTGTAGATGATCGGGCTTCGACTGCGAGAATGTGTATCGTGCAGATTCAGTCAGGGACCAGAAGGAATGATGATAACGATAAGTGTGACCCAATAACGTGGAGGTGGACGAGGATCCGGGATGGCACCACACGGCGGGCAGATCGGCGGGATGCAAAGGCGAGAAAAAGAGGCCAGGACTCGCAAACGGACACACTGGCCAGCGCGCGAGGTGCTCGATCACTGGCTAAGTTGCTTTGATAGATATATGAAGCGATTCGAATTTATGACGCTGGAGGATGAGAGAATATTGAAGAATGGGAGACGATGTTGGCAGATTACCGTTAAGAAGTTGGTAAAGTTTACGCTTGGTGAATACCACCCACCTAACTCTGGGAAGACGCAATGACAAGGCAGATCAATGCAGTAGGGTACTTCCTGTACTCCGTAGCGTACCATGATACCTTACTTAGGTACCTACCACCTTAGGCTAAGGTACCTAGGTAAGTTAGGTACCTTAAGGTATTGATCTTTTGCTCACCTAAGGTACTGGGTAGCTAATGGAAATGCAATATTTTCTTACTAAGCTATAGCAGATGACCCCTGGGCCCTTGGTAACATTTGAATGGCTGTTTCCTGAGGCACACGAATAGCTCAGGGTTTACTACTACCTACCTATGTACGCCATGCTACCAAGCTGTAGGCGGTAAGGTACCGCATGCCAATCGCGCCAATCTGGAACCATGAAGGGACCCTGAGTCCATAAAGAATATTATTTTGTTCCTTGGGTACCTAGCTACAGCGTACCTGCAGTATTCTTTGGCTACGGTTGTATTGGTGTGGGTTCCGTCGCTGAGTTGGGTGACAGACCATAGCGCTGATCTTGTGACTTGATTTCGTCATTGAGTCGAGCAAATAGTCGACGAGATATACTGTCTTTTAAATTCAATAAATATGTGTATTGTGTGTGTTTATGCATATCAGCTGGGGTATCACAAAAGAAGTTGTCCAGGCAGATGGATGTACCTTAGTAGTTTCACGGGCTTTGACTGATGTAAGTGCTAAAAATTAGTAGATAGTGCAACGATTATTTAACTGCTACCTAGTACCTACCTACTAACCTAGTATTTACCTGTCGTTTTGGGACAGAATCAGAGTTGTTATTCATGCAACGGAGGGTTAGTACTTGCCCAGCTTCTTCTGGTACCAGGCCACACTGGTGCAGAGTAATGCAAACGACAGCCTACCTATATTCTTGGAAATTGGGTTCTTTAATACTGATTTTTTTACTACTCTCTGCATCGATGATGAGCTGTATTGCTGCGCACGGTAGACCATCATTTGATAACAGTACGGTTGATTCGGTTACTATTATACCTTAGTAGCTACCAGGTAGCCCTTGGGAAGAAAGAAACTCCTTGACAGTGAATTGAGGCGTCAAAAATAATAAGACTAAATCTCACAGATCTATACTAAGCTTACGTCAATCTTATTGTCATCTCAGACGACCATGTGCCTTGAGTAGGTACCTATTGATTGACCTAGAGCTCTTCTTTTAGTGTGATTAGCTTTAAAGCCCATCAACTGCAGCTCGATTGCCCGAGCTAGCTCGCTGCTGAAGGCTTCAAAACCATTTACTGCCAATAGCATCTCGCCGATGGAGACCCAGAAAAAATTAGAGCCGCCCGAGCTTTGATTTGCTTGTCAACCTGAACTTGCAACCTCTCAGCTCTTGTTACGGATACTTCCTACCTCCAAACTTGTCCTTCCCCATCACCACCGCTCATTTCTTTCTTCTCTTCGTCCTTTACCCTTCCCTCTTAGGAGTCCCCCTATTAATACATCCTCACCATGGCGGCCGATATTGGTCACATCGCTCAACTTCTTGACGCAACTCTCGATCCCACAGAGCATCGTAAAGGTACTTGATCCGTTGCCCTGTCCCACTACTTCGTTGCCCCGCGGGTTTGATTGGAAACTAATAAACAATCATCACCAACAGCCGAGACTGCCCTCAAGCAAGAGGCTACCAAACCTCAGTACTCTCTCAGCCTGCTCAACATTGTCAACTCAGGCACTCTACCGCCAAAGACTCGACTCGCTGCTGCATTAGCCTTCAAGAATTTTATTCGAACAAACTACGTGGTCCGTCCAGCCTTTTTCTCGACCGACCCTGCCCAGAATACTAAATCGCGAACTCCGTGTAGGACGAGGAAGGCAACTACAAGCTACCTCAAGATGAAGTTCAAGTCATTAAGGAGCGCCTCATCGGCCTCATGATCTCATCTCCCCCCAATATCCAGGCCCAGCTTGGTGACGCTATCAGCGTTATTGCAGACTCTGATTTCTGGCGACGATGGGATACACTCACCCAGGTGAGCTCGCAATATTGATGGTCGGTTACTATATAATGTACTGATATTATTTGGTGTAGGAACTCGTCAGTCGGTTTTCCGCTACTGACCCCAAGGTCAATGTCGGTGTTCTCGAGGTTGCACATTCTATCTTTGCCAGATGGCGACCTCTCTTTCGAACGGACGAACTTTATATGGAGATCAATCATGTGATTGAGACCTTCGGACAAGCTTTCGTTCAGCTTCTCGTGGTAAGTCATAGCCGCTGAATACTGTTGTCTGCTTCGTGCTCATGGTTTCTGGTGCATTAGACAACCGATAAGAAGATTGCCGAGAATAATGACAAGAAGGAAGTGCTGCATGGCTGGTTCGAGGCCTTGGACCTTCAAATAAAAATTCTCCATGATATGTCTTGTCATGATCTACCTCCTATTTTTGAGGAGAATCTCGGCAGCATCTCTGAACTCCTTCACAAGTACCTCACCTACTCCAACCCCCTGTTGGAGACTGATGACGACACCGAGACGAGCATAGTTGATACGGTCAAGGCTGATATTTGCGAGATCCTCGAACTCTTCACCGTCAAATACGATGAGGATTTCTCCAAGTACTGTCAACCCTTCATTGAGAAAGCGTGGAACCTTTTGTCTTCAACAGGCCCCGAGACCAAATACGACCTCATTGTCAGCAAAGCTCTGCATTTCCTTACCGCTATTGCGTCGTCTGCACAACATTCAGGAATCTTCAATAGCGAGGATGTTTTGACACAGATTGTCGAGAAGGTTATTCTACCGAACGTGGCACTCCGCGAATCGGATATCGAGCTCTTTGAGGACGAGCCTATTGAATTCATTCGTAGGGATCTGGAGGGGTCTGATACAGACTCACGTCGTCGATCTGCTACCGATTTCCTTCGAAAGCTTCAGGAACGATTTGAGGCGCCTGTGACAACAGTGGTGTCCAAATATATCACTCACTACTTGTCTCAAGGAAGCAGTGATTGGAAGTCTAAGGACACTGCTATCTATCTCTTCCTGTCTATTGCTGCCAAGGGTGCGGTAACTGCTGCTCAGGGTGTAAAGACTGTTAACCCCCTTGTCAACGTCGTTGAATTTTTTGAGCAACACATTGCCCAAGATCTTATTAGCACGCAAGGTATTGAACCGATCTCCAAGGTCGACGCCATCAAGTACCTTTACACCTTCCGAAGCCAGCTGTCCAAGGAGCAGTGGAAAGTTGCTCTGGGCCCACTGATCCAGAACCTGAACTCAGACAACTACGTTGTTTACTCTTATGCTGCTATCGCAGTGGAGAGGGTGTTGTTTCTCACCGATGATTTGGGCAACCCCATGTTTCCCCGTGCAGACATTGAGCCCTTCGCCAAGGATCTTCTTGGCCATCTCTTCAAGCTCATCGAAAAGGAATCAAGCCCCGCCAAGCTACAGGAGAACGAGTTTTTAATGCGTTGTGTTATGAGAATTTTGATCGTTATCAAAGACGGAGCCATCCCTCTGTTGGACAATGTGTTGACTCATCTCATCCTCATCACCAATGTGATGAAGCAAAACCCCAGCAACCCCCGCTTCTATTATTACCATTTCGAGGCTATTGGTGCTCTTGTCCGATACTGCGCCCCTAGCAATGCTGCCCTTTTCAACGAGAAGCTGTGGGGCCCCTTCCATCAAATCTTGGTCGAGGATGTCACGGGTAGGTCACGTAGTTCCACGTTTGTGAATATTGCTAACATTTCCTCAGAATTCATGCAATATGTCTTCCAGATTCTTGCGCAACTTCTCGAATCTAGCCCCTCTGAGACCATCTCGGAGAATTACAAGGCCCTGTTAGGTCCTCTCCTAAACCCCACACTTTGGGAGACTCGAGGAAACGTTCCTGCGTGCACACGTCTCTTATCGGCTGTCATTCCTCGGGCATCCCAGGCTATCCAGGCTGAAGGACAAATTGCGCCCGTTCTTGGAATCTTCCAGAAGCTGCTCAGTGGGAAAAAGTCTGAGGTACTTGCCTTTGACATCTTGGATTCCATTGTGAAGAGCTTTGAGCCGTAAGTCTTACATTTTCACATGCTTGTATTGATATCTAATCTTTGGTTACAGAGCTGTCCTCAATGATTACTTTGGTACAATTCTCAGGCTCCTCTACACGAAGCTACAAGGAACCCCTGCCGAGTCTCTAAAACTCCGCTTTGTCCGCTTCTACCATCTTGTATCTGCTCGTCTTGAGGCTGGCTATGGAGCAGACTACTTCATCCAGCAGTCAAACTCAGTAGAAGACGGCGTTTTCACCAGGGTCTACCCTGTCTTTGTCCTTGGTGAAACAGACAAAATTGCACGCCCAGTTGATCGAAAGGTTGCAGTTGTCTCCCTTACCAAGACTCTGTGTGACTCGTCAGCGTTTGCCCAACAGTTCGCAAAGGGCTGGGCCAACAGCTGTCGCAAGCTTCTTTCACTGCTTGTTAACCCTCCTACTGTAGCTGCTGGCGCTGGCGATGAGGTCGTTGCGGAAGCAGATGTTGATGACATTGGCTTCGGCATGTCCTTTACTGCACTCAACACCTGCAGAGGATTGGCTAAAGATGATTTCCCCGAGGTTCTCGACGTCACCAAGTGGGTAAAGGAGTACATGGCTAGCGCCAATCAGCGACATGGCGGCGCGATGGAGCGCTTCGTCAGTGAGCGATTGAGCCCGGAGGAGCAACAAGCCATCGCCAAGTATATCCGATAGACTAGAGGGACTCGGTACGATGCATGTGGAAAGTGAAAAAGGGGCCAGGGACATCCTTTTATGGGATGTTGGATGATATTGAATGGGCTTGACGAAGAATACCAGGACCCGAAAGGGGTTCGTAAATACAATTGATGGATGGCGCCAAGACAAAAGCATGACAGTTAAGCACCCGAGCCAGTAATAGGAATAGAGGACTGCGAAGAACCTACATCAAGTGAGGACGAATTCTGAGCTCCAGCCCCCGAGAACCATTGGCCAGTGATTTTATGTCTATGGCGATGCTATCAAGTCAAAAGTAGTTTCAAAATGTATTAGATGGATGATGCTTTGGCCGTGGAATGACCCTTGTATGATGTCTATGGGGTTATATGCCAATGCCCATCAGAATCCAAAGACACCGAGCAATGCTTGTGGAAACAGAAAGTCATCCATGAACAGTAAACGCCTAGGGCCACGTACCCAATGGCCCCTTATCTCCGTCGTAAGAGTCGTGACGATGCCATCGTTTGGTATCAAAATCATACAAGCAGCTAGGCTGCACCAAAAACTGCCCATATCCTTATCATATGCAATTGCATAACAGCAAAATTCAGAACTAGGCATCGTTTCAGAATCGTCAAAAACTTCAGCCATGGGATCGAGTATTGTGGGATCGTCTCAGTATATGCTCTCGTTATTTCTCGGAAATGGCGATCTCAAAAGAAGGTGCCATCTCTACTGACAACGCCAACACTATTGCGCCAGCCACATCTGGTGGTGACATCACCAGAGTTTCGGTCTCGGTCTTGGTCTCGGGTGGGCACTGCAATTCTTTCTGGACTCAGTGTCCCACATGGTAGGGGCGAGGGCTGGAGGTTGATCTCGCTGCTTCTCCGGGAACTCCTCCCACTAGCGTTCGTCTGGACGAACAGTAAGCTGCTGGTGCTCGATAGTCTTTTGGTAAATTCGGTAAAACTCAACCTTTTGGTAGCAGTGCTTGAAGTGGAGAGACGCTTGTCTCCATTCGACCTTAATGAGGAATCATCAGACACCTTGCTTGGGGGTGCAGCCAATTCCAGCCTGGCCATGTTGGCAATCATTTGAGGGGTGCTGTTGGTCCTCTGTGTTGGGTTCGGCCTCGTTTTAGCATGTGCAGTATGCGGTCTTGTAGGAGGTGACTGGGGTATCATCGGAGTCCTCGACACCGAAGAACGACTGGATGGTGATAACGGTGCTGGGTCACGACCATCAGCAATAAACTGCAATGCCCTCTGTGTTGTGGAAGGTATCAAGGCTGCACCTCGTCGATCAGGAACCTCTCCATACGCATCCTCATCCAAATCGTCCGAATCGCTATTATCATCCTGACTAGAACTGTCAGAGGCCTCGAAAGCACTGCGCATTGCCAATTGTTGGGCTCGTTCGGCTTCTGCCCTCTGTTTCATTTTGTCGTCAGCTTCTCGCATCAATGCATCGAATCGAGCTAACGAGCTCAACTTCTCCTCGCCGGGCACCTCTCGCTCTGAGCCAGGAATACATCGCATCTGAAACGCTCTGTCCAAGATGGTCTCACGTGGTCCAGGCGGAGAGCTCGACTCTATCGCAGCGATAGATGGATGTGGCGGCTGAGAGCCAATACTGCTGCGACCGCGAATTGGCGAGCTCATTGTGGATGATCTTCCTTGTGCAGAGGTCCACCCCTCGATGAATTCCCCTTGATAATCTCCTGTAGTGTGGACCGGAGATGGCAAATCGGTTGGAAGGACCGTAGTGTAGTGTTGCCCAGGAATCGGGAAATTCATCTGCTGAATTGGATAATTGTTGCTCGAAGGAGAGGAGACATCACTGCGTTTTGATCGTAAACTGGGAGATTCGGAACTGAATGTGAGGGGCCGCTCTCTGGTGGTGGTATTGGTAGTAGTTGTTGATTGGGTGTTGATAGAGCTCTTATGTTGAAGACTCCGTGGATCAGAACGGCCAGATTTGTTGCCACTAGTCGGCCGTGAGAAATAATCGGATGCATCGCGAGACATCGAGGTAAAGGGATTGGAGAACTGTGGTGACATTGGGCTCTCTGGACTCATCGGAGATTTTCGAGCAAGAATGTTGCGTGCCCACTCATGTAAACTGACATGATGATCGTCTGGAGGCGTGCGAAACCACAGGGTCGTCGCGCTAGCTTCTTTGCTCGATGATATGAGACCGGCAGCCCGGCTCGAACGTCGTTTCTTTTCTTTGTCGGCAACGGAGATGACGAGAGTAGGAAGAACGGGACCCTGTTTGCGATGATTGATCTGCTGGACCTGACAATCGGTGACAGAGTTCACTGGCCATTGCTGTATTGGCTCAATGTCGTCCTGAAATTCCAATGGGGTCAGCTGGGAGGCATCAGGTTAGATACTCGGGCTTCATACCTTGTGTTTATAGATGAGTATGCAGGATTCTTCTATGGGTAGTTTGGGGAAAGATCTACTGCCCCCTAGACTGTTGTTGCGACCGTTGGATATAAACTGTGACTGACTGGGGCCACCTCTGGTGTTACGTCTACCAACGACAACATATCGCAGCTTTTGCGGATGTTTGTGAGTTCGGGTGACAAATAGAGCAGCGCGATAAAAGAGACTAACCTTCCAAACAGCCCTTCCAAGTATTTGGCCTCGTTCCGGAGGGACCAGAAGCATCCCTTCCAAGTTATCCATGGTGAGTGAGCACGATAAGAATATGCGCAACGCAAACCATGGGAACAATGCCAAGTCGGTATGATTGATGCCAAAAGAAGCCAGAAAGTGGGATCACAATCGCATCATGAGAACTGAATCATCAACGGAAGCCTATAGAGGGATAGAGTATCCCGACAAGCCAAGACTAGCAGAAAACAAGCAAGCTCCCAGAAACCGAACTGAGAAATATGGCTGATCGAAAACAAGTTGAGCCTAGAAAGACAAGACTGGGAAACCGTTGAGTTGGAATGCAGAGAAGAAAATCAGAAGAGTCGAAAGATCCAATGATGTTTGTGGCAACCAGACAGAAGCAAACTAATAAAGGGGACTCGGCCGGATAATGGAAGGTTCGGCAGCTGCTCGGAGACGGGACGGGCAGATCGGATACTAAAAGGTACCTTACTCAGGACAAAAGTAAGTTAGTCGTAGGCTTTAGGTGCAAACAGTAAAGGAGGTTAGTAGGTAAAAAGGAAGGTAACAACCGTCCCGTGTCTCGTCTTGTCTTGCTCAGAAAGTCGAATGGGATACAAAAGGAAACCTAAAAGGGTTGGTTGTTTGATAGGTAAAGAAGTGTTTTCGTTGGCGGCTTACTTCCTTACCTAGGTAGTACCTTAGTACTAAGGTATACACAAACATTGGTTTAGTAAGTACGTATTTCAGCTCGTTGGCTGGCCGTTTGATGAGGTCCTCTTTCCTCCATCGGATTGGATATCTTTTAACCGACCTCCACCGGCCCCTGTTGGAGATGGGATGGATGCGGGAAGAGGGGACCATGATGAGATGGCCTCAGCTTGTTGACCTAATCCATACTGGACAGCCCGTGGACGAGACATGGTTAGCACGAGGTTCGCCTTTAAGCAGGATCCACCTCTAAGAAGACCGGGGGGCGCGAGGGTCGATGCGGGTGGACTGGTACTAAGGCAGGTACGGAGGAGGATGCGTTACAGCTAGGAGTCAGGCGAAATGAACTAAAAGTCTCGAACAGAAATGGAAGGAACTGCCTCAGCACCGTTGCACCAGTAGAGTTTCTCCAGGTATGTGCCTTAGTTCAGCGAACACAACTTGCCCGACTCCAGGTCCATATAGCCTTGTCTGGACGGAAGTCACCAGCATCGGTGAAAGAAAGAAAGAAAGACGTAATTGACACAACATGACCACTTTGATTAGTAGGCCCAGGCAACTTATAGTACTAGGTAGGTACCTTAGGTAGTAAGTCCCTGCTGACCACGGGCAGTACCGACTTGCCCAGGTATCTAAGGTACGTAGCTACTTACCTAGCTACCTAAAACTTTTAGGGAAGAATGCTGGTCTTTACCTTAGTAGGTACTCTTTCTGTCTGTGGTGGGAGGACTGAGCGCAGATATCATATTGAGATCTTACAGAGTTTGAAGAAAAGCTAGTGTCTGACCGTATTACCTGAGATCTTGCATCAACAATCTCGGGGAGCAAGAAAATAAGAACTGAGCAGTTTTACCCCGTATGTCAGGAAATTTCCCAATTATGGATAACTTTTGAGAAACTAGGCGGTTAGTCGGTCAACAAACAGTTCATCCCAGATGAAACTGACTCGGGTAAGCCTGGTGGATCGACCATGTTACTCTACATACGCCAGGAGGATTTTGACAACTGGTTATTACCAGGTACCTAGTATGTATCCCTGTGCTTACCTCCCTACCAGGTCGGAGGGGCATTTTTAGACGTGGGACAACTCAATTCTCCTTTCCCTCAGTTCTTGAAGCTGTAGAAAAATAGTGTCTCGATGGGCAGTACTGGCAAGCAAATTCAGGCAGATAGATAACTTACTAAGTTGGTAGGTAGAACTGGAAGCTACTAGGAGACTCAGCCCGGAGATTTAAGAAATCCCCTTTCTTCAATACCCAGCGCGTTTAAAGTTAGGTACTACCTAAGATACTCTATACCCAAGATATCGTTACAACCTGTTTGCTGCAGGGAGCACGACTCAGGATACCTTAGCGCTTCTGGCAAGATTGTGGCCGCATTTTATTCTCTGAGTGCTCACCTCACATTTACAAGCCACGAAGTGACTTGGTGGGCCGATCTCGCCGCTGGAATCTCTCTATTCCAGCACTTTCAACATCCTTAATTCTCTCAGCTACATTTTGTCCTTACGACGTTCGATTGCCCGTTATTCCCTCTAAATCTCTATGTGATATAGGTATCAATTCCAGGCCTGCATGGCCGCTCAATCATGTTTTCAGATATTCCCGACTTTGATCGGCCCCAGGAGAATTTGGCAACCATGTCTGTGCACACTATATCTGAGAAGCAAACGATATGATGAGGGTCGTAAACCGAAAATGGAAGACCAAACCCTTCGCTCATAGGTTCCGTGCCCATGTAGCCGTGCCCATACTGACGCTTGAGCCATAAATTATATTAACCCATGCCTGGATCGCCTGGAGGTTTCTCATCGCACGGTAATGCACGGAGTGCGGTATGTCATCTGCAGGGATGCCCCAAGATCGAAGAAAAAAAAGCAAAGACCTGCCTTATATCAGTGTGCCTAGTTCTAGTCGCTGCGTGCTGGTCTTTGAGTGGAAAGGAAAGGATCAAGAGCTCCAAGCCTCGTCGAAAGTGCTTTGCACACGATTTAAGATTTTCGGAATACCACAAGTTCAATCACTATTGATCCTAAGTGCTTTGTTCGTTCAAGAGTCAGCACGTGGCCAAGGTCAGAACTTCTGGTTGCTCTAACACCTCGCTACCAACACGGGCTCTAGGGGCTCCATCAAAGATACTCAAGATACTAACTACCCTAACTATTGTTTGATCTAGGACGCTGCACGGATAGTCTGCTATGGTATCTACCTGATGGGCAGACTGGCAGAGTCCGTCGCCCATTTCACAAGCGGCGCCGGCTCATCCCGCCACCATTTCCAAATCTTTTATAACCAAGGTAACATCAATGCATTCGTACATATGTAGTACTATGGTAAGGTAAACCAAAGCATCCTCAGTACGGATTTTTTCCGACAGTAGACTACCGTTCATGTCCACCACTCAACCTCGATGTTTGTGAGTATCAACAATGTAGGAAAAGTCATTAACATAGAAATAATATAGCCCTCGCTCTTTGATAGTGCTGACTGTTCCTTTGGGCTGAACGTCAGGCTTCATAGTTAAATACCAAGCAGTCAGGCACAGAGTAGGTAGTAAATACAATTACAATGAAATCCAAATGCCCTGCCCTCGGCGGCCGTTCCTGGTCCACTAAGCAGGGGTTATGGAAACATTGAATCCCATCGGGATATTTCCAGGGGTCTCAAGGTGGCATCGATATCACTCTGGGCTTTTGCTCCTCGTCCTCGGAGGTTCTTGAAGGAGACAATTCCTCCATGTATCGTTGTCAGATGACCCTCTGCCTAGCGACAGTGTTCAAAACACATAATAATATCGATTAGTTTTCTACACAGTACCCTCCCGTCAGTGCAATATTAATATGATCATGACCCTGTTCGGAACAAGCTTGTTGACTCCTTTCTTACTGTTGAGAGACAGGCTGTCGCCTCAAACAACATCTTTGGTTGACACTTGCTCAGTTTCCATGTCTATTCAGATGCCACGATGTACAGGTGCTTCTCAACAATATCAACTCTGCCTCCACTTCGGCCCTTCCTTTCTACCTCGGCCTTGCTCGTCATCCGTCTTCGTGCCCACGTCGTCCTTGAGCCACGATTGCTCCAACGTCAGGGGGGGACAAGCCGTCAGGGTCTTAGCGTCTCTACGGAGTACATGGCTCGATAATGCACGGTTCAGAACCATGTGTCGACAGGGGTTCAAAGGAGGCTAAGGAGGAGAAGTCTCGATGGCATTGAGTAGACAAATCAATAATCAGCTCCGCAAGTCGGGATCACTGTATGACTTTGTATATGCTACTCCGTGCAGAATCAACCGGAGTGTTGTTGATGCTCTTTACCGTCCAATATGTATCGGCGGCGGCTTTATGAGATTCATTTGAGTTCGTAACTAAGGCATAACCTATCTTCTGAGTTAAATTTTCAAGAAGAACTTCGAGTAACTTGATCTTTCTCAAATCTATAAAGAGTCTTAACTCTTTCACCTGTCACTCTGGAGGTCTAGAAATGTATCTTATAGGAGATCCCGAATGATTCCGATTTGCTATGTACTTTAAAGGCCGCCTCTTTAGTCCGTCTTTTGATGTAGATGGGATGAATGATTGGGGCACACATGTCCAATACACACCTTCAAAGTCCACCAGTAAGGCTTATAACATCGTACCTGACCGAGCACTTTGACGAACCTATAGCCGAGGTCGTCGGGTATTATCCACAGCCAAAGAGACTTGTTTCAAGCCGGATAAGTTCTGTGTGATATCATGTTTTGGTCTAAGTACCCCGAGCTACATGTAGATAGATCCATGAACCTCTGCTCGTGTAGCCCAGTATCTCAGATGCTGTTGCGCGTCGATCGGCTATTCAGTGCCAAGCATGGCTCAGTGCCGTATCGACTCATGACTATTCCTACGGAGTAGCCTTTCATTTATTAGACTGCGATTCTCTCAGTTTCCATCCAAGATCGATCTTGTGGGATGCACAAATGACGTGCCGTTCCGTGCTTGACCTGGCTACCAACCCATTTATCTGCCCTGGTCCCAGTACCGTAAGGCCAGTTCATGCAGGTACTGCTGATAGTGAACTCAATCTTATATTAAGCTGAGGATTCTTGTTCCAAGCATACACCTTACGAGACGTATCCCAGGAAGCAACAAAGCTTCCAATTTTTTTTACCAAAATGTCCAAACATTTTTGTTGTCAAGGATAGAGGCCCAAGGTCTTAACTCTGTCATTACAGAAATGGGGTTTCTTGTCTAATGTCTTCCTGTTTAGCTGGCCAATCCAAATCCCGACTTTGGAAGTGATGTAAGATGCAACTTGTTTCATCCAAATACAAAGAAGTCAGGCCTTATATAGGCAAGCTATAATACTAAGGAACATACACAACTGCAAGTACTAAGTACCGAAGGCAATCAGTCTGCCTCATACTTTGTTCTATGGTATTGACTGGTTGTGATTGCAAAAATTCGTTCGGAACACATCATTGGTAGTAGTCAATGTACCGAGCCTTGACTAGCTACCTAACTGACCAACTTAGGTGATCACTTTTGTTAGAATTGTCTTTTTCCGCGGTCTCAAGATCACAAGACATAAACTATGCTCCCCTTTGAGCTACATGTGTTGTTGACGCTATGATTCTCTCTGTCATGGCTGCTCCAAATCGCCAGGTTTGCTGGGTGCCAAGCGAGTTCGGGGTTGAGCACAAGTTACAGGATGCTATACACTCATTGAGTCCGAATAGTTGTACCGATACCATCGCCTGACCTGTGTGTATAGTTGGCACGCGCTTTTCAATCGGCGGCTCACAACTTTCTTCTGCTAGTTTGGCTGAACATATGTTGTGAGGAACGATTTCGCAATCCATCTTGTCCAGCGCAAGTTAAGATTTCGGCACACGAAGGGCACTCGCTCAGTCTACTAAGGTCTAAATGGACAGGAAACGGGTTGTGAAGATGAGATTTCACATTCATACGTCTGCCTACCTGAATACAAGAGGTTGAGGCACTTAACATTCAGACATCTCGTTTTACACATCACCCACCAGCCCTAACGCCGAGACAAGCAATGGCCGTTTCCCGATTCTTCTCAGCCCATGATAAGTATGGTTGTGCCGGCGTAAGTAATATACTTCCGTACATTCGCTTCCATCTACTCTATAAGCCAAACAAAGCACGCCGACTGTGTTCTTCATGCCATAAAAAAGTCACTTATATGCGTCAGGAGTCTTTGACGATATCGCATTCATCGTTCCTCTGTTGTCCAGCCGTTGCCTGCTTGATTATGACGAGCCCTTAATTCAACACTGACCGTTTTGTTGGACCAGCTGGGACTCGTGTTAGCTGTTGACTTACTCGTTGGGTCTCCGTGGTAACGCAAGAACACTTACATCTTTATTCGGCCATCGTCTCCCGCTGACGCTAGCATATACGAGTCGGTAGGATTCCATGCAACAGCATTGCAGCGGGGATGATGACCATGTAGGCGCTCGACTGCTGCACCCGTGTTTTTATGCCATATAACGATGTTGCCATCTTCACTGCCACTGAGAACAAAACTCTCGTTGGCTCCACCAAACGAGCATCGAATTAGATAGTCACCGCCTGTGTGACCGAAAAACTTCTGGACCGAGTTCCGCGTCAGGAGGTCAATGAGCTGAGCTTCACCGTCGCATTTATTGACAAGAAGATGACGCGAGTCTTGGCTGATGTTGACTGATGTCGGTCGGGCTTTAAGTTCCATATCAAACTCCAGTTCTCGTGTAACAGCGTTATAGACGTGGATTGTATGCTGATTGTCCACAGCCACAAGCCAGCGACCGTCTGGCGATCCACATAGATCCTGGACTCTATGCTTTACACCCCACTCGTACTGCTCACTCGTATCCAGGTTCAGAGTTCGAAGGCTGTAATTAGGATCTAGCGTTCCAACGACTAAGGACCGACCGTCCTGAGCCCAGACGCAGCCGCTCACAGGCTCCTCGAATTTAGTAAATTTCCTGATCAAAGTCCCGTCCTAAGCTCGCTGTTAGTGCTGCATTCGGGTATGAGAATCAGCAATTGGTAATAACTCACATTAGTAGTCCACAGTCTTGCATGCCCGTCTCTCGAGCAGCAGAGAATCAGAGAATCGTCAGGGCTAAAAGCAATGTTTCCAACGCCGCCATCATGGCCGTCGAGAGACTCTAAGACTTTAAAGGTGCGTGTATCCCATATCATAACTTCTGGACTACTGCCGCACGCCGCCATCTTGGCTCCGTCATGGGAGAATTGTACTTGCCAAATCTCATCGGCCATATTCGAAAGCTCTAATGCGACCTCTGTTGGAAAGTTGCGTCTGTCGCAGAAGTGGTCTGAGTAGAGCGAAGGCGATAACGCTTCAGTGTGGTATAGGCAGGTGTCGATCTGACTCTGCTTAACCTGCTCAAGAAGGACTGCCAGGCGGTTTTCGGGGAGCATGACCGACGGTGATATACATTCTTCTCATGTCAGCACGTAATCAAACAATTCGACAGAATACGTACTTGATAACTCCGAGAGCAACAGCTTTCGAGATTGGCCATTCGCACCATCCCATTCAGCCTTTGCCGTAAGATCCTCGATCGAACGACACATGAGTAGACCAGATAGGAAATGCAGTTTACCGGTGTCATGGGATAACGGTGTCAACTCGCTTCGAAGCACTATCAGAGCCTTACTTGTGTCTTTCTGCTCCAGAAGCTCCAGAAACTTCTGCTGTCGTAACCAAAACCTCATGGCGTTGGGATCCGCGCCAGGTGCCAATACAAGGCCGTTACCTGGGCCTTCAGTCTCCAACGAAGCGCCTGCAAGCAACTCTTCTGCCATGGGCCATGACCCGGTCAGAACAGCGGATCTGAAGCCGGCTACGGTTGGACTTTCCAATTCGTACCCACTCTCTTGGCTCACATTATCTGCGGCAGTCCGATATCCCATGTCCGATAACGCTTGTATCAATAGTCGGGTTACCTCCTCACGATCATGGCCAAAGTACTTTGAGGATTGTTCGGTGCGTCTAATGACCGAAGTGTTCTTATCTCGACCTGAAGATCCGTTCATGGAAGTCTTGTTACCGTTTGTGATACCTGAAAACACTTCACTTGATCCATTAGATATTCCTAAAGGAGCACCATTATGGGGATCAAGAATGTCACTGCCACCCATGGTGACGTTCCCTCTTCGTCGCTTTGCTCTATGCTCAGCGATAAGATGTCCGTCTGGCGAGTAAGATCGGCCGGTTGACGGTTCGAAACGGCGGTCAGGAGCCGGGGAGCGTTGACGTCGTCCGAGTATCCGAGCCGGTACTTGACCCGGAAGTCCTTCAAATCTGGCAGCCGAAGAATCTATATTCGCGATGCCAGTTTGTGTCTGATTCCGGTTCTGTCGATGGGGTTGGGGCGCGGTTGCGTTAGCCGGGGAGACGGCGGAGGAGTGGGCGGAAGCAGTAGTGTTGGAAAAGTTCGAGAGAAGATGTGGCGTGTCTGGATCACTGGAAGTGGTGTCGTGGAGATTTGGGTGCGATGGCTCGCCGGAGGAGTCCAGGACGGCCTCTCCGCGGTTTCCTGCCGCGGTGGAATCTGGGGTAGCTTGATTAGTAGGAAACTGGCTTTCGACCAGAAAAGGCAGTAATCAGGCAAAGTAACGAAACAACAAGAAGGCGAGCACGATGGAAAAAGGCAGGATGGATGTGAAGAGTCGTGGTATTGTGATGTAAGGTTAGTAGTGTATGTAATGGATGGTGGTTGGAAGCGGGAGGTGGAGGTGGTGGCGCTTGATAGGTAAGGTAGGTTAGGTTAGCAGCTGTGGTCAGTTAGCAAGGTAGGTGTGCATGTGACGAGGTGAAGATGATGGGGGACCGCTGTCTTAGTCTCTTATAAATTAGTAGCTTGAGTAAGCCAGATACGACTCCTGTCAATGTTTACGAGCTTCAACGAGATCATCAGAGCTATCACTGTGGTGGTCTTCGTGACTACAGGTCCGCAGTTATGGTGTTTTGTGTTGAGGTATGGCAGAGCTGTCTTGTTGTCGCCGGTCGGGTGCTAATTGGGAGCCGTGAACACCCTTGGATGCTTCTCCTTCAGACGTGTACAGCACACCCAAGGTCTCCCCATGTCTACCCCTGGAACACTTGGTCATTGTGGCTGACATTGAGTGGCATAAACACTAAGAATTATGGATCAGAGGGCGGAATGAGTGGAGGTTTGCGAGACAAGATATCCTATCCAGCATTGCCTCTGTTTCCTACCTTTTTTTATATCTCACCACTTTTGATAAGTGAATCCCTTTCTCATACCCTAGAGAACGAATTATACAGGCGTGCATTCTCTTGTTGACTGCTAACCAACTCAAAGACCGCATGGAGCTTCTCACCCATCCGTCAGTTAGCGTCTCGGGCTTCAGACGCAGTGTCACCCCCACAGCACTGCAGCCTTAGCTGATGACATTCAAAACATATCGTCACCGCGAATGATGAGATACTCCCGAGTCCTGGACAGAGCCTAGCTATGTGGAATCCCGAGAATGTCTTACAATGTGCTTTTCTTCAAGGAGATGGCCAGATACCTTTATGTTCTGACTGCTTCTCTGCTGCAATCAGTAACACAAGTTCTACCACTATGCTGGCAGTTCTCGAGCAAGCAGGTACTATATCGGTAACTTAGTACCTACGTACGATCTTACACTACCTACCTACTTAGGTAGTTAGTGCATAAGACAGACATCTTGCGGTTGTAGCTCATCCACTCCTTCCGTATTTCATGCACATGATCCTTCCTCTATAGATAAGGTAGGTAGGTTGTTATGGCCTGAAAACGACTTCTTTTTCTTTTCAAATTAACATACTAGAGTTGAGGCATGGCCAGTCAGGTTTTATCGCTGCCTGAAGATTGGCATCGAAAGACCTGGATATACCAAGCTTGATAAGTGAGATGAATAGGTAGGTAGGTAGAGGTACCTTGGGTTCGAACCTCTATATCGAGGCCCCCGGCCAGGAGAAGCTACCTACCTACTAACGAAGCGATGTTGTGACACTATCGTCACAACGTCTCTTAGGCATGCCGTCTAAAGAAAGGCAACCATTTATTTGGGGGGACCATCACAGGCTGACGTGTTCATCAGGCTACAGAGTTCTGAGCTTCCATGTTGGCCAAAATGATATTCAGAGCCATCACGTGCAATATAATTGATGGGAACGCTAAGCTTTTGGACCAGTTATGTAAGGCGATCAAAGCTGAGATTGGGAATTCCTGCGCCACACTATGTGGCACAATGTAAGGACGTAATGCGGCGCGCAATTCTTAGTGCCATTAGGCTCGTGAACTCGTTGTCGTCCTGCGAGTTCCCTCCTTTATTCTAGCAACAACACTGCCCTTCTCTTATATACAACGACCTTCCACCCCCGAACGCTGTTCATTCTCACGAATCGTACGCTTGAAAAACTTACAGACCAACCAGGGCTGCTGTGGTGCCCTTTTCCAAGCTTGCGCAACGTTTCCTGCTATCTATTGCCTCGACCGCTTTCCGGAGCTTAAATAAACCATTAACCCTCCTCCCCCACCCATCCTTTTCAACTCGCTCGATTTTACGCATCGTTCAAGCGTACACAGTTTCAAGCTGGAAGAACCAACGAACATGAGCGGCACCCTTGCTTCGCAGGGCGGCATTTCGGATCCCGCCTTGATCCAGTTAGTCACGATGACAACCCTCCAGCTCTACCCAGCCTCTAATTTTCGTTGATAGACTTGTCAATAAGCTTCAGGACGTTTTCGCAACTGTCGGTGTCAACAACCCTATCGATTTGCCTCAGATCGCCGTGGTCGGAAGTCAGTCAAGTGGAAAGAGTTCAGTTTTGGAGAACATTGTCGGCCGAGACTTGTGAGTTTGCTGCATACCGCCTATGTTAGGTCGCCATGAGACTGACCGCCCCTCTTAGCTTGCCCCGAGGCTCTGGTATTGTAACCCGACGTCCCCTCGTTCTTCAACTCATCAACCGCGCGCCCCAGAGCAATGGAGTCAAGGCCGAGGAGGTCGATACTACCAACGACAAGCAGGCCAATGCCGATGAGTGGGGAGAGTTTCTTCATGCCCCTGGGCAGAAGTTCTACGACTTCTCCAAGATTCGAGACGAGATCTCTCGAGAGACAGAAGCCAAGGTTGGACGAAATGCCGGCATCTCCCCCGCTCCCATCAACCTTCGTATCTACTCTCCCAACGTCCTCACTCTGACGCTGGTCGATTTGCCCGGACTTACCAAGGTCCCAGTCGGAGACCAGCCCCGCGATATCGAACGACAGATCCGGGAGATGGTTCTCAAACATATTGGCAAGTCAAACGCCATCATACTTGCAGTCACTGCAGCCAACCAGGATTTGGCCAACTCGGACGGTCTCAAACTGGCACGAGAGGTTGATCCTGAAGGTCAAAGGACGATCGGAGTCTTAACCAAAGTTGATCTGATGGATGAGGGAACCGATGTCATCGATATCCTGTCAAACCGTGTCATTCCTCTTCGACTGGGTTACGTCCCCGTTGTGAATCGAGGCCAACGAGATATTGATAATCGAAAGGCCATCAACCAGGCGCTCGAGGCCGAGAAGAACTTTTTCGAAAACCATAAGGCTTATCGAAACAAGAGCTCATACTGTGGAACTCCTTATCTCGCGCGCAAACTTAATCTCATTCTCATGATGCACATCAAACAGACCCTACCTGACATCAAGGCCCGCATCAGTAGTTCTCTTCAAAAGTACACAGCTGAGCTGGAAAGTCTCGGCCCCTCTATGCTCGGCAACAGCGCCAACATTGTTCTGAATATCATCACAGAGTTCACCAATGAGTGGCGCACAGTTCTGGACGGTAACAACACTGAGCTGTCCAGCACTGAGCTTTCGGGAGGTGCTCGTATCAGCTTTGTCTTCCACGAGCTTTACTCCAACGGTGTCAAGGCCATTGACCCATTTGATGTCGTCAAGGATGTCGACATCCGTACCATCCTTTATAACTCTTCTGGATCTTCTCCAGCACTATTTGTTGGTACTACTGCTTTTGAACTGATTGTGAAGCAGCAGATCAAGCGATTGGAAGACCCCAGCTTGAAGTGTGTTTCTCTCGTATACGATGAACTTGTTCGAATTCTGTCACAGCTTCTCGCCAAGCAGCTTTACCGCCGATATCCTCAACTGAAGGAAAAGATGCATGGCGTAGTAATTGCTTTTTTCAAGAAGGCTATGGAACCTACCAACAAGCTTGTCAGAGATTTGGTGGCTATGGAGTCATGCTACGTCAACACAGGCCACCCTGACTTTTTGAACGGTCATCGAGTAAGTTAATTCGATTCTGAGCTTACCTGAAATGGCTCTAAACTGATATCTCAGGCAATGGCGATGGTGAATGAGCGATACAACCCCAGCAAGCCTGTTCAGGTTGACCCCAAGACTGGCAAGCCACTTGCATCAACCCCTCGGGCTGCCAGCCCGACAGTCCCCGATCCTGATAGCGCCGGTAACTCGGGCTTTTTTGGTAGTTTCTTCGCGGCCAAGAACAAGAAAAAGGCCGCCGCTATGGAAGCTCCTCCGCCCACTCTCAAGGCTTCTGGTACCCTGTCAGAACGCGAGAATATCGAGGTAGAGGTTATCAGTACGTTTAGATGAAGGGCTTGGCATCTATGATATAATACTAATGATTGTACAGAGCTTCTCATCTCCTCTTACTATAACATCGTTAAGCGAACCATGATTGACATGGTCCCCAAGGCTGTCATGCTGAATCTTGTGCAGTAAGTGTTTCGCAGCCAAAGGTTCCCTCAAATCGCCTAACATCAGCTATAGGTTTACCAAGGATGAAATGCAACGAGAGCTATTGGAGAACATGTACCGAACCGACACATTGGATGACCTTCTGAAGGAGAGTGACTTCACAATCCGACGGAGAAAGGAGTGCCAGCAGATGGTTGAGTCTCTCTCGAAGGCTAGTGAGATCGTCAGTCAAGTGCAGTGATGTGTTGATGGACGAAGACTCTGATCATGACTTCCCTGCTCAACATCGGGGTCAAACCGAGGCCTTCTGCAGCTTCTCCACCTACGAATTAAACGCCACAGAGGGATCACTACCCAGCAGTCGTCTCCCGGCCCCTTCTCATTACGTCCTGAGCATCACTTTATTTATATTTTTCGATACCACACTTTTCAGGAGGAGGCCTAGAGTAGACTGCTTAATGACTTATATTGGGATGCATGGCTTGGTCCTTGCGTACGACGGGTTTGCAGGCGTGGTTTCGTCTTGGGGCGCTGTTGAGGAAGCGGGAGTAAATGTTGGTAATGTTTTGGCTGGACAGCCAAGCTTTCCCCGGCTTCATGCCTGGCTTGCGCTTTCTACCAAGCTTACTTGTTAGTTCTCAGTAAATGGTGTAGCAAGGTCCTGTTGTAGGTAGAATATATAATCATTGCCCTTCTGAGTGTGCATCCAATGCAACTCTCTCTTCTTGGTGCCTCTGTCCTAACACACACAGTCTTTTTGGTCTTTCTACAATTGGCTTGTGCCAATGGTGCCTTGTATAAGACATGACGCTCAGACTTAGTACATGTCACAGCTTGGAAAGTTCCTTGAGCACAAACCCTCCCCGCTCCAGTACATACTGGGTTCCGTTCTCCCATCCCAACCATTTCCTCAAGACTTCTTCCCCGCCTGCTCCAGGCTTCAGCAGGTTCGCTCTATAGCCGTCTCCGGGTACACCTGGGCCTTGTCCAAACCGAGCTGGGTCTGCATGCCCTACGCCCTCTTTCACAGCAAGACACGGCGTCTCCCGCAATGTCACTGCCGGTCTCTGGTCACCTTCTCGGTTGGGATTATTCTCTAGTTCACAATACTCCAGCACTGGGGTGCAACACGCATCTGTCCCATCGAAGACTAATTCCCACTGGGCACGAGTCTTACTTCGAAACCTATCTGCCAATAAATGCCGAAGCTCGGGCCAGCGGTGTCTGTTGTGCTGATCATCTTCCCATCCTTGACCAGCAATCTCGAGCCCACTTAGAAGAGCGGCAAAGAATTGCGGTTCAAGAGCTCCGACGGCGACATATTTGCCATCTGATGTCTCGTAAGTGTCGTAAAAGGGGGCACCTCCATCGAGCAAATTGTTTCCTCGGCCACTGTTGCCCACTATCGTCTTGAGCGCCATCCGAGGGAAAGTGGTCAGATATGAGCTTCCATCTACCATGTTTGCCTCGACAACTTGTCCGCGGCCAGAAGATTGCCTCGAGATAATGGCCATCAAGATACCTTCGAATAGCATTGCTCCCCCACCGGCGAAGTCGGCCAGGATGTTCCACGGCGGATGTGGCTTCTCGCCATCTCTGCCCAGCATTCCCAATGTACCTGAAACGGCAAGATAATTAATATCATGACCTGCCATGAGTGCATATTTCCCATCACGACGGAATCCAGTCATGCGACCATATATAAGCCTTGGGTTAAGACGGCACAGCTCACCCGGACCCAGAGACAGTTTCTCAAGTACGCCTGGACGAAAAGGGTCAATGAGGACATCAGCCTCAGCAACGAGGCGTCTTATAAGCGCAACACCCCGCTCTGATTTGAGATCCACGGATATGGAAGATTTATGCCGGGCTAGCATGTCTTCTGTAGGCGCAGATGTGTCGGGTCGAGCACGGTCGATGCGAAGAACCGAGGCACCTGCATCAGCGAGCAACATGCCAGCATAAGGTCCTTCAAGAAAATCAGTTCATCAGCTTTGCTCTTTCATTTGTCTTTGGTGTACTCACCAGGAGCAAGACCAGCGAATTCCAGCACCTTGATGCCAGTCAAAGGAGGCTGCTGCAACATGGTAGGCGATGTCGAAGGTAAGATTGGATTGAGTATGTAGCAAAATAACCAAACCAAGGCCTTCAATTACATCGAGTAAGACTAAAGGAATAATATCTGACTTACAACTAGAATGAAGGGGATATATAAGATCCAATGCCTCAGTACCTATTAAGGTAACACTTCCCCGCGGTAACACCACAGCCGAGGTTCCACAAGCGAACAATCAGGAACCATAAATTTTCCCAGACTAAGGTGGGTAGTGCCGCTGCCGTTCTGCCCAAATCCTTGGCTACCTACTTCATGTTACATGCCGACGTGGAGACGGCTATGAACGAACTTCACTGGGGACACTTGAGATCTTGGATCGAATTGAAGCGGTAACACACGATACCAAAGAACGTTTCGCCAAATTGGATTATCACCTCTTCCTTCACCGGACTGGGCTCTTGCGACTATCATTTAGTGCTGTAGCTTCAGTTTTCCTCAGTCTAGAAGAGCGATAGAAGAGCGAGACAGAATAATGATACCAAATGGTTTGACAAATGGCCAAAGTTGGAACAATTTGAAAGGATCGAGCTTATTCTCTTGCAAGATAGGATATAATCAAGTTGACCAAGAACTTGCGTCACGGCGCTCTCATTTTCTTTGAATCAAAAGTGTTATGCTTCATTCTTCGTTCTATCGGGCTAAAAAGATGAAAAAGGTAAAAAAGTAAAAGGAAATAGGTGAAAATAACTATAAGATCCAAGCCCACGTCTATCGTCAAGAAAAACAAAAGTGATGCCCTTCTTGAAACCCCGCCAACGCCCAACAGTATGCATGCCCTGATAGTAGCTAAGAACGAAACTCCGCTCCATGCAAAAATAGGTCGACATTGGGCAAGATAATCGTGATGAAAAGATCAGAGGGCCTTGATGTGAGCCCAGCTCGGGTATTGCGGTCTTTCTGATCGATCTCTTGTCTCGCCCCAGGCATCCTTAAATGCCCATCTAGAACCAATCACCCTGATCGTGCATGGCCTCGGCGACCTTGATGAAACCGGCGATGTTGCTACCAGCAATCAAGCTGGGAAGCTCACCCTCCTTGGCCTCGACGTACTTCTGAGCAGTCTCAAGACCAGCGACAAAGGCGTCCTTCATGATGGCCTTGAGGCGGTCATCAACCTCCTTCTCAGTCCACTGGATACGCTGGCTGTTCTGAGCCATCTCGAGGCCAGAAACAGCGACACCACCACAGTTGGAGGCCTTGCCAGGGGCATACCAGAGAGCCTCAGCACCCTTCTCCTTGCGGTGAGCCTCGAAGACATCAATAGCCTCAGCAGTGCAACCCATGTTGGAACCCTCAGCGACGATGAAGGCGCCAGCGTCAACGAGAGCTTGAGCCTCCTCCTTGCTGACCTCGTTCTGGGTAGCACTAGGGAGGGCGATATCGACCTTGCCAACATGGACCCAAGGGCGGGCACCTTCAATCCATGTGAACTGTCCGTCGTGCTCGAAAGTGGTCAGGGCTTGGTGCTTGATCTTGAGGGCAGCAATGTTGTGGATTTGCTCGGGTGTGAAGGAAGAACCCTCCTTGGCGACGAGAGCACCCTTGGAGTCGGAAAGAGAGACAACAGAGCCACCAAGCTCGATGATCTTGAGAGCAGCATATTGGGCGACATTTCCGGAGCCGGAGAGAGCAACACGCTTGCCCTCGAAGGTGCCACGGTTGGCGTGCTTGAGCATGTACTCGACATAGTAGACGAGACCGTAACCAGTAGCCTCAGGTCGGATCAAGCTACCACCCCATGAGAGACCCTTTCCGGTGAGGACACCTTCCCAACGGTTGCGAAGCTTGCGGTAGGCGCCGAAGAGGTAACCGATCTCTCGGCCACCGACACCAATATCACCAGCAGGAACATCAGTCTCGGCACCAATGTGCTTGGACAACTCAGTCATGAAAGCTTGGCAAAATCGTCGAATCTCGGCATCAGACTTGCCCTTAGGGTCGAAGTCGGCACCACCCTTGCCACCACCCATGTTGACTAGAACAATGTTAGCGAGTCTGGTTCATTCACTTGGGTCAATTCCGTCGCCCCGCAATATGCAGGGACCAGATAAGTGCGGCGATGAGGTCACTTACGGCCAGTCAGGGCATTCTTGAAGATTTGCTCGAAACCAAGGAACTTGAGAATGGACAGGTTGACGCTGGGGTGGAATCGAAGACCGCCCTTATAGGGGCCAAGGGCACCGTTGAACTGGACGCGATAACCACGGTTAACCTGGAGGTTACCCTTGTCGTCGTTCCAGACGACACGGAACTGGATGACACGCTCAGGGATGGCGGCCACAGCAAGGGCAGTACGATACTCGGGGTGCTCGTTGAAGAGAGAGCTGTTCTCGAGGGCAGAGGCGAGCTCTGGAGATTGCAAGTTAGGGTTTATGTTCTTATTCATGTAGATAATGGGTTACCTACCGCCATAAGCCTGCTCGAACTCGGGCTCTTGAGGAAGGTGAGACATGGTGTTCAGCTGCATTTGGGATGTGTATCGAAAGTGGTGATGATAAGACTTTTGCTAGGAACAAGATTGCGAAGAGATTCGATACACTTGTCGAGACGTGTGAGTGTGAGATAAGGAGGGAGGGAAGTCGTCTTGGAAGGCGATGGGATGGCGAGGTTTATATGGTTATCGAGGGCTGCAAAAGAATGACAAGAGATGGTCGCTTGGCTCGCTCCATCACTCTTTCCGTCATGGCATCGAGGTCCGCGTCCGCATCCGATCCAAGACCGATGCCAGGACAGGATACATAGCTCAGCTCAGCGTGGCACGTACGGCACGGCACAAACATGCGAGAATTACAAAGTACCTTGTCTTCCGTGTTCAGAGATAAAGGACGGGAGTCAGAAAAAAGCTCACTCGATAGGCAATCGCGTTGCCATTATCCCATCTAATCGAGTGACAAGACACACCCTAATCTCTGTCGTTCCCGATAAACCCCAGTCTAGCGTTACACCCCACATCGACATCGACAAGGAGCCTCATCACACACCCCGGGGGGGTTCCAATTTTTCCAATGCTGTCTGGAGTTGGGGTTGTGGTTGTGGTTGTGGTCTTGCAAGTTGAAGAATTTACGGAGTATATGCGGTAGACATAGACGAAACACATGTCATCACCGCATGCTTTTCGTTTTCGTTATCATCTACCATTTAAGGTAATAGAAAGTCTCAAGTAACCGCATGAGATTCGTGCCTCACCTTAGCAACTTACATGTGAGAGAGAGTACTAATCCATTACTACTACACCAGGGTCTCCCTTCACAGCTGCCGTGAGCTAGCTCCTCCGTACAAACTCCGTTTCTTCCCCACCATCTGGCCAATGGATCTCGGGCTCTCATATGTCGCGCGCATACAGACAGGTAAGGTACCTCATTAGCCTCCCATTTTCATGGGCACCACCGTCAACCTCCGATATTCGCTCGTTCACTCCGGCAATGTAGGTCCTGGCTGCCGTCGTACCATGCCATCTGTAGTAAAGATCAAAGACGCCATGTTTTCAGCCATTCATTATTCATGATACCGTTCCTATTAGCCAACGCCCATTATTCCAATCCATTATCAGATCCCCTCCATTCGCTCTGTACAGCACTTCACCTCCACGCTTGCCACCGTCGCTCTTAGACTTGCGTGGTGGGGGTACTGTAAATTACATGCACATCTTATCTTGGCTTGTGTGAAATCATCATCGACGTTAATCCGTTCATCAATGTCTTTATTCATCACTTGCAATTCCTGCTCAGCGCCAAACTGAGCTGGCCTGACTGTTGCACTACCCTCAGTATATCCCCAGGTAAGCATGGACCTGCTCAGCTAACAAATAACCCCACACGAGATATAATCACGGTAGGTCCCTTGCTGCATCCCACGCTCAAAGGACGACTCCTGGGATTTTGTTGTTGTTATTTTTTATTTTTTTTATTTTTTTAAAAAAAAAAATTTGAGAGGTGTTCTATCTGTTTAGCGGAATGAGAGAAAAAAGTGCCTCATCCCCAAGCCCGCCACACTGCTAATTAACCTAAATCTTAACATTAAAGTCGTGTGTCGTGTGTGTGTTGATGCACCAGCCAGGTTCCCGGGACTTTAGCCTGTCCAAGTGCGTCAAATCAAACAATCCATTACCAATTCCCAAGCCAAACTTCTTCTCTATATCTAGAAAAGGAAATATATTTTGCCTTCTGTCGAATCAGCGATAACTCAAAATGCGGGAATAGCTCATACCGTTGCATCTTACCCTTGTCCCGTCACCGGCGTCGTCCTCCGACCCAGCGAACTTGGAACTACAGCATGCGCCGGGATAATTATCCTTGTCCACTTCCAGGTTACTTCAACCATATTGTTCAGTTATTGTCAGTGATATTGGCAGTGGCCCCATTGACGCGCAGCACATATCGACACTCCCCGGACCCTGAACTGTAACTGTAACTGTTACATACCTAAGGTAGCCTCTATATTATCAAGACATTCTTATTGGCCGCCTTGTCATCTTGTTTGGAGAATGAATTGACATCAACTCTTCCTCCGACCAATGGCGCTCTTGATCAACCAATGTCGGGAAAATATCTATCAAACCACAACATAAGCATCCCCAGACCGTCATATGTTGCCGAAATCCTTTCCGAACGCACGCTACAATTCATTCAGTGGCGGGGATACTAGGATAAAGTAATCTGGGGGAGCCTGTCCTGTCACAGCATTCTCTAATTCATCAGTACGGATACAGACAGTGCCTGTCAAATTGTCAGAGCATGTCTCCCCGGACCGATTAGAAGACTTTAGCTTCCGTTTCATCCCTCGCCATGCTTTTGACCGAGACTACCTCGCTCCCGACAACAACAAATTTTGGTCTTGATCGTGAATGTTTAGCCGTTCGCCGTTCACGGAACAGGTTGATCCATCCGGACATACATCTCCATGAGAAAGCTTGAGACCAGATGCTTCGGGTGCCCTCCGAAAACTTCAAGGAGCAGTCAAAATTTCCGGGCTTCATCACCGAACCACTGGAAATCGGCCATAGCCCGAGGATTAAGCACTGGCCACCTTCATCATGAATCTATTCCCTCATGAATTGCCCCCAACTTCCAGCTCATCATGACTTGTGATACCCCCCCATCAGGCTTCAGCACCCCTCATTACCCTTGGACCTTGGACTACCCAGTCAACCCGACATGTTCCGTGGCCTCCTCTTCTTTCCGATCTTTGCCTGTCTCCTCTAAGTTTCACCTTTGCCAAAATCATTGTTCACCACCTTCAATATGCCCACAGTCGGGGTTTATCCCGCGGAGAAGCTCCCAGTGAACCTCGATTTGCTCCGGGAAGTGACCGCTTAGAAACCCAAAACACAAGATTTAATAAAGCATCATGCTATTTGTGTCTGTCTTCTTTCTCACCGTTATTAGACAGAAACACTTATTAGACTTGTGCTATTCTACTGCTACTAACCCATGCACTGTACTGTGACTGAACATTCACTATAATTCTTTTATACCATTGCTACATTGCCTTGAAACGCTCTATCCTGTTTAGTAGTAATACTTGGTCATTACTGTGCGTAAAGGAAATCAACATGTCCATTGCCGTATGCTTTATTCTGTCTTAAATATATGCAGTGATATCTGCGACAACGTTGAGCCCGCAGCTCCAACCCCCAAAACGCCTTACCGACTTATATAGTACGAGTACAAACAATCCCAAACTCGTACCTGCGCCTATCCATACAATGTGTCTGTGTCTAGCCGTGATTTTATCACACATCTGTTCCATTAAAGCTCAGCATGCTCCTCCACATCTTCTCAACCGCACCCAGAGATGCTTTGGTTCCCCATAAAAGACAATAAAAAAGACAGGTGACAACTGCGAATGTTGGATAGGTGTAGATGTCTGGAGAGACAACCCTCTCACCACATGGCAGCCTGATCGGCGTCGAAACGTGAAAGCTCGCGCCCAGCATCCTCGAGATCCTTTTTAGCTTTCATGCGCATGTAAAAGATGGGGCAATCTTTACTACTGCAGATAACCTCGCAGTGCATGCTTCCCTGACAGCGCTGGCACTGGGTCCATAGTCGCCCGAAGCGCACCTCCAAGTCTGACACGCGATCTAGCGTTTTCTTGTAGAGCTCACCAACGCGAGGTGCGCAATTAGAGCACACCGCCCCCTGTGACTCTTCTTTCCCTGTCAGAGGTTTCTTGCAGCCCATGCATGTTTGTGTCTTCTTGGCAAACTTCATGAGACCTCCGACGGTGGGAGCTGCAACCGAGATGGTACGGGTATGATCTCCTGTAAGTAGAGAGCGCGCCTTGGTCTCACCGAGAATCGGCTCAAAGATACGGCCGAGTGGCTTAGCTAGTTGATTATCCAGGTAGTACCGCGTATCTATTGGCACGTTGTGCTCAAGCACGTAAATGGGGTCCTCCGACTTCTCGAAGTTTTTGGCGCCTGCTGGGCCTCGGACCATGACGTAGGCCACTCGGTCACCGAGTCCCGGTGCCGAGCCTGCATCTCGCTTCTTCATGCGTTGCGCCAGCTCGACGTGCGCTTGCTTTGCGGCATAATCGTCCTTTGTAAGGGCTTTTGTGATGACCAATTTCGACATGTCGACCTTATTTTGCAGCAGATCGGCAATCGTCTCTTTGACGTATCTAGAAAATTTACCATTAGCATTCCGTTTTCTCCCCGCATTGCCTGATGAGGTCTGATAACCTCAAAGGAAGGAAGAAAGAAAGAAAGAAAGACTAAAGCATCATTCGAGAAAGAACTTACTCTTGGGCACCTTGAACATCTTGGTCGATCAAGATCATTCGCAAGACTTTTTCAATGACCGTCTGAACCAACAAACAGTTGTCACGTCGCACCGTCTCAATACCCTTTGTGTCCATCTTGTCATACTTCTCGGGTTTAGTCCAGTAGAGACCAGCATATCGCTTCTTGTTGATCAGCAGATATGGAAAGTAGACTTTTTCGAACTCGAGTTTGATGGGTTTGACGAATTTCTCCGAGACATATTTCGAAGCTTCCTCGCCAAGCTTCATAGCCTCCTGTAGGTCTTTGGTACCAAACTTAATCATGACGGAATCAGTATCACCATAAATGACCTGAGCGTCGTGAGAATATCCGTTTGCTATGTTATAACGATTCTCCACCTCTTCCTTGGTCTTCTCAATCATCTTTCGGCCAAAACTTGTTGTACTACTGGCGATTTCGAGACATGGGAGTTTGCCTGTTGTAGCACCAGTCAAACCGTACACACTGTTCGCGCTGATTTTCAGAGCCAGTTGTCGACCATTCAACACAGCCTTCTTGAACGGATCTGTCTCAACCGCCAACTCACGCTTGGCCTGTTTACGGGCCGCGAGAAGTTCTTCAAGAATTTGTGCCAATAAGCCCTTGCGTTGCTTGATTGTTACAAAAGTGTCTCCATTGGGTGTGACAATGTAGTCCTCATCTTTCTGGAGATTGAAGGCTTCAATCGCCTTCTTGCTGACCAGGGTAGTATAGCAAAGGTTGTGAGCTTGCATGATGCTAGGGTACAGAGAGGCGAAATCTAGTGTGGCGATTGGAACATCGTAGTAGCCTCGTGTCGGCTCAATGACTGTGGCTCCTTCATACTGTTCATCAGAAGCCTCTGACTTGAGATTGGGAATGACAAGCTTTTGCTCCAGTGCTTTTCGGAACAACTGACTGATGAACTTTACTTGCTGACCTCGAGACAATAAGAAGTTAAATGGCACTCCTGTGACTCTTGCCATTTCAGTATAATTTTCCAAGCAAGAGAGTTTATCCATTAGCCTTTGCGGGAGATAGGCGTCTTTCAGACAGTATAGCGCCAAACGTCGTCGAGACTCGGGTGTGCCGTTGAAAAGTTCTGTGATCATTGTATGATGAACATCCTCCTTCTGCTCGCCAAGGAAATTGGCGCACACAGAGTTCAGGGTGTAGCTTCTGAGATGGTGATCACGCTGGATCAGTTGGAGAAGATCCAATTGTAGTCGACCGTTCGTGTTTGTGGCTTTGGTATCTCGGTTGCCCATCTGTTTGCTGGAGAAATTCGTCTCCTTGGCTTTGGATTGCATGCTAGGGATTCGAGTCCAGTATTCGAAACCAGGTACCTTGAGATGTTTCGCTCGGTCTAGCAAATATGGGAAATCGAAGTTGGAAATATTGTAGCCAGTGATGATATCAGGGTCCGCACGTATAAGGAACTTTTGCCAGTCACTCAGCATTTTTTCCTCCTTTTCATATTCAAGAATCTGAGTTGCCACAATAGAGCTCGTCTCTTGCAAACAGAATACGTTTCTGACGAATGGTTTCTTTTCTCCATATTGTGTAACGATATTTGCGATCTGGATGACGGGATCGTGGTTTGCTTCTGGAAAAATACCCTTACGGCCAGCACATTCGATATCGAAAGACAGGATACGTAATGGTGCCATCTTTGACCATTCGCCGACGGGTTCGTGTGCTATAAGATCGAGGTAGCTAACTTCAGCTTCGATTTGACAGTTGGATTGACGAACATGATCGGGGATGATTTTGTACGTCTTAGCAGGAGCTTCAACCCACGACATTCCTCGGACCTGGGTGGATATTAGATCATGTATGTAGCCATCATATCGCATTTCCCATACCTTGCAGTCAACCATGAAACGCAGTAGAAATTGCAGGTTGTCAAAAGTTTGAATTTCGCCATCATTCCTCCACATGCCTTTCCAGTTTGCATTGCCACTTTGAATCGTTGTTCGGACTTTGTTAATGAATTTGGGATCTGTCACGGTAACCTTCAGGTAGGGTTTTGATTGGTTCCCTTGAAATCCATAAATGTTCTCTCTCATCGCAAAGGCGACTGAGTGGATCGTCGGCTGATGTTGAGCGACCTGAGTTTCTAAGTATGCCTTGAAAGCTGCACAGTCTTGTGGCTGGAAGTTGACAGGTGCGGGAACGTAGAGATAATGTTTGAAGTCAGTTACATGCAGCAAGACTGAGTTTCCTGCTTCATTAACACCAAACAGCTTGACGGTGGCCCGGCCACCGTGTAGTGTACCCTCCTCAGCTTCGATAGACTGGAAGCAGAGGCTGTCACGTTCCGGTACGAAGTCAACTACAGGCGGTCTATCCCATGCCTGGTCCTTCTCGGTGTTATTACGTTTGCGGTCCGACAAGTCCTGGCTGAGCTTTTCAAGGACTTCTGATTCAAAAGCACTCTTGGGCTGAGTGGATGTCATTTTGGACCGATGGCCATGCTGGGAGCTGGGAACCCGGGCGGCAGCTGGTGATGACGGTATCGCATCTACTTTGCGCTTCTTCGTTGAGGAGGGGGACGATGTGATGTTCTGGCGAGTGTGACTCTCGCCCAGAACTCGTTTCTGGGGAAGAACTGCACTGGCCATGGTGACTGAAGATGGCGAATGCGAGACACGAAGAAAGAACAAGGAAAAGTAGGGAGGGAAAAGAACAAGCAAACTGTTATGCAATCACGTATTCATCCACGGGACAGAGTGTTTGACAACGGCTTTGGTGGATTATGATTGTTGACACTAAACGGTTGGAGGGGAGACTCTAACAGGGGAGATTTCTGATGGCTTTGACGACACGACTTTAATTGATAGCGACCGCGTAGCGCGACTCGTGTTAGTCGTGACGTGACTGACCCCACTTAGTCGCCAATGTCACGTGAACAGGCGTCAGGTACCTTATCCTTCTCTACTAAGGTAGGCGGAATCTATCTTACCCTAGGCCGTAGAGATCAACTGTGTGCTAAGTGAGAGGTTTCTAGATGCTTTACATCGAGACTTTATAAATGACGGGACATGTTACGTTTGAAGACGCCTGGGTACGTAACTATTCATTACAATTGTGTTCTCCCTGGCCTTACACATATAAAAACTCCATGGAAAGACTGATGTCGTACTCGAAGTACATGTCACGGGTTGCACTACCAAATTCAGCTGCAAAGATGATTGCTAAACACACCAAATTGAAGCGTATTACATGATACTAATACCTCGACGTGACAATGACTGTATATATACTTTCATGGCATCTGTTATTCCTGTCAGTTCATGGTTTGATCAGTAACATGGGCTGATGGCAGGTTGCAAAACTAGGGGAAGGAACACATTCAGACATCCATTCTATAAGCATCCGTACTCCGTCTTGGGAGATCAGTTAAGCCATGCATAAAAAGGACTCATCATTTCACCCAAAATGGGCTAAAAAGGACCAAGTATCAAAAGAACTTACTCATTCAGACAAAAGGGGGCTGATAGCATGTTTTATATGAGCCATCTTCATGACACCAGAGCTACAAGTGCAGAACGTTGGTATAGAAGAACTCATGTCCACAAAGGAGCAACAGGAGGGAGTATTATAGCATTTATAGCACCATGAAGTTGTCAGGTATATCATTTCCTTTGGTCACAAGTTGGCTGACGTGCGGGGTATTGCGTGACATTGTGCGATGTTGGTTGGGCCTGTGTACAACCAAGAGCTGCAATATCATGTAATAGTATTGCTGACCCCATGTCTCATATCCAAGTACAAGTGTAGTGTGTTGGGCAAATGCATGATACTCTGTCAACAGCAACAGCCTGCAGGACTGTACACCTGGCTGACGGTTGTCAGTAAATCACATTCACACCACTCATTCCGAGAGTTATTGGTAAGACCCTGGTAGCACGCTCAAGCACACGGTGACGCTGGATAAATCATTTCTTCATTAATGGACATAAAGAAAGCAAGAGATAGCATTCTCCAACACCCTTGCAGTGTTTCCAGTGAAAGAGCATGATCTAACTGCTATGTCCAATGGTGTCGAGCTTTGCAATGAACAAAATTGCCTATTAACGTGCATGCTGCTTTCTAAAGCTGCGCACTGTTCAATATGATGCGATTTGTTGGATCTCTGCCGACCCAGCATCCATTCATTATCAACTTATGAAGAACTCTTGGGCTCCTTGAGATGCTCAAAAGATCCCCAATCGCACCAATCGTTGATGGGCTGTTCGAGGTTAGCTACTTTGTCATCTTGAGCAGTAGTGATGAGAAACTTACTAGGCAGTTGAGATACTTGCACCAATCACAGGTGTCGTGATACTTGTAAAAGTTGTTCAGCAGAACAATGAAAACGACAATGATCATGACGAGGAAGGCAGCTCGAACCAGCCACCAAGCCCACCAGAGTGGCTTGCGCCCCTTGAAGAAACCGACAGGGTTCTTGAGAAAATGAGGGGGTGTCTCGCCAGTCTGAGGAGAAACGGCTGCGTACGACAGCTCTTGGCCCATCCGCCGTCGCAGTGAGTTGGGCGAGTGCAGGACACAAACGCCAAGAGAGAGTCCCATAAGAAAACCGCCAATATGGACAAAGTTGTCCAAGCCGGGAAGAAGTCCCAAGACAAATGCGATTACCATATCAAGAACGATGAAAAGAAGGTCCTTGACGGGGTTGCGTCTGTCCTTCCATGAGTACAGAAGATCGAGGAGGACCAAAGCAATGATACCAAAGAGGGCCCCAGAGGCACCCACAGATGGCTGTCCTGGCGGCGCATAATTTCCACCCATGATGTTGCCGAAAATCCCAGCACTCATGTAAACGAGTAGAAACCGCACTGGCCCGATGGCCATCTCCATCTCTTTCGCAATGGTAAGCTGCAGAAGAAGGTTGAAAATGATGTGAATAAGACCGGCGTGCATAAAAATTGAGGTGATGAATCGGTACCACTGGTTGGGCTCGGGACTCTGGTTGATATCACCATTAAACTTAGGGTCTGGAACGTTGCCTCCAAAACCGCAGACCACATGAAGAGGGCAGAAACTGTCGTCCGTGGTAGCATTGGGACAAAGTAGACCAGGTAGAACGGCGCCCTTCGCATTTTTGTCCACACTCTGGATACCCTTCACGTTGCGCATACAAGGGGCATACCGTGCGCCCATGTTGATCAGTAAACCAGGAGATGGGCCGATAAATACGTTGAATTGCGGTTTGATCGCAATGGGAGTTCCTGTTAAAACGCCTGTGAACGAGTCAGCTGACAGTTTTCCTCCTGCATCAGTCTTCACATCTTACCCATTCTTGCTATTTCGGCGATAAAGACGGCGATTTGGACAACAGAAAAGATATAGACAACCCAAGGAATCCTCTTCTTGTTGGCCCCGATCATACCCAACTCGCCCAAGCGAACCTTGCCCTTCTTGCCCTTCTTCTTAGGCCGTCCAGGGGCGTCGTAGATATGATCATTCATCTCGGGATCGTCATTCTTAGCGGTCCGATCCTGAAGGGGAATGCCTTCCTGGCCGTAAGGCCGCGCAGCGGCAGCCCCTCCAGCATAGCTTGTATCTTGATAGAAGCCTTGTTGGCCAATGTCAGCCGTACTGGAGCTGGGAGTCGGTCCGGTGTTCGAGTTTGCCGGGTACATATGATCGTCAAAGACGGTGTCGAAAGGAGACTGACCAGTTTGGCCAGGCTGGTTATGGCTTGAGCTCTGACCAGAAGGGCTAGCATCAGTGCCCGCTGGAGGATATTGTATATCGTTAGGCGAGTATGGTGTTTGCTTGGTTGGGACAATATGCGCGGCAGTATCGGCAGGATAGATCGAGGTGTCGGGCGCATAGTGTGAGTTGTAGGAGTTAGGCTCATATGGGGGTGCTGGTGTAGAATGCGGCGAAGGGGTATCGTGATTCTGATAGTACGGAGAAGCGTTGGGTCCGGCGCCATAAGGAGCCTGTTGGCTGCCACCGCTGTAGTAGTCGTGCGAAGCCATAGTTGACGAAAGCAAGAGATTCCCGAATAACGGGGACGAGGTTATGGAGGCTGTTGATGGGAGTAAGCCGCCAAGCGGCAAAGAAAGGGGATGCAACTGCGACAAGCTGTTTCAGAGGGTCGAGACGGCGTCACAGATCAAGAATCGGTATTTTGTAACTCGGCAAATGATCCGAACCCTTATCTTTATTGACAACAATGCGTGGGTGTACTCCGTACGTCAAATGGATCCTTTGTCGATCCAAAATGAAAGATGTTGAACCAGAAAATGTATCCCTCGCGCTAGGTCAAGCTTAGGTGGCTGGTCAGAATCCAAAGTCCTGAACTTCAGCTCAACGGGTTAGGTAGGCTTGAGCGGGTTGTTTCAAGGGTCGCCAGGGACGAAGAGACTGGTCTGGATTGCGTGGAAGCTCTCCTCTGATTGGACAACTGCCTTACGCGTGGAAGCTGTGGGCCCAATGAGTAGTGTTCTTTTTGCGTCGTCGTAAAAATCGCCAAACGAGTGAAGCAAAAGAGTGAAGATGAGAGCGTCGAAAAAACAAGAGGGGAAATACTTGGGAATACAACAATTATTCAGCTTGACTAGTTAGATATCGTTATTTTGAGGCAGCCTTCAGCTTAGGTAACAGGTCCTGTTTATTAGGTACTCAATAAGGGCATATTTGTTCTATTCTCGCTGACTTGTGCCCATGACGAAACAACTCACAGCCGAGTGACGTACAATCCGGGGCTGTGCTGACAGTTGTAAGCCATAGATCCCTGCAACCAAAGGTCGATCACTGGGTGGTGGTGCCGTGCGGTTAAGCCATTGAGCCTCACTTCGATTAATGGATGTTTAAGCGCCACAGCTTCTTAATTTAGAACAGTAACCTCTATTCATGGCGGTTTTGGTGGCGGCTAATGCGAGTCTTTGTTGACACCCACTTACTTATGAATCACAAGAGCACTAGGAATGCTTATATTTTATTACATATTGCAAGCTGTCAACTTCGATCATTCCGGTATCTGCAAAGGCAAACCCCGATTAAACTCAATAACTACCTCAGGTGGAAAGTTACTGACCTAGTAAGAAAGACACCATGGCATCTCTCATTTACAAATGATACCGCAACCCGTCAACATAAACACTTTATTCCGGTACAGTAGTGTAACACATACTCCTTGATTGCAATCTACTACCTAGGTACCTATATTCTGGTTTTTTATCTCGCAAGCACTTCAATACTGGGCTCAGTTGACGCATTTTCCTTGTCTCATCCACATCACCAATACATTTATGGTCAAGTACCTGCCTTCCAGCCCGTGGCTGACGCTACAGTGCAACGGGCCACAGCCATTGCTAAAGCTGACGAGTCTTCCCGTATTCCTTGTATGCAGTGGAGCTCGTTGATAGCGTGTGCCTATATCAATCAGTTGTATGTACGGGTTCCGATGAGATCGTTTGCAGTGGACAACAATTTACGCGTTGCGCCTCGTCCTATTCCACGCCAGGCTCGGGGAGGGAGAGATCCCTTGCGCAAGAAGTACAGCTCCCAAATTGATGCATACCGGGAAATCCACCCTAACCCTCACATCCGATGGCATAACTAATCACTCCGGTGGGATGATCTCAACGCCAAGACCATGGGAAGGCAAAGGTTTCCAACTCGCTCCCCCTCCTGTGTTGGAGGACGAGGACACGATAACGCTCGATTTGTCAACAGTAGACACGACGGGTGTGGTATGAATGATGCAAGCACCACTTCAATATGGTAGCAGCCAGCATGCATTGACTGGAACCTTTTTGACAATACTTTGCATTGCTGATTGTTGACTGCTCATGTGGGACTTCGGTCAGTGGCCCGATATGCTCCTGTCGAGCGCCTGATGAGTTGAATATGTGATAAGATCGTGATTGTACAAACTGTCGTATCGTACATGACATGAGCTGCCCTATATACGTTGTCCTCGACCTCTTCGTTGCCCATTACAGTCGTATTACCCGGGCGGCCCTTCGCCTTTTCCGTTAATAGTGGTACAGTTCGGTCTTGTGCATGTCGCATTTTGCCGACGATGGGTATAAGACTAGATGGTCCCCTCCAGTGTTGTTTGAACATCTACGTTGTCACTCCTCGGTTGAGACAGTGTTATTTCTTCCCGATCGACGAAGCGTCATCCGTTGTGGTCTCGCCATCTTGTTTCTTGGCACCCTTTCCCCAGTTTCCACTCCAGACATCTGCGACTTGCTCCATGATGATATCGCCAATACCCTTGCCCTCTTCAATCTTTTGTTGATGCTCTTTGGCACGCTGCTCTCGCCAATTCTTCTCCTCGCCTCCCATCCACACATCGTTCAGCGCCTTGGCCACACCTGTCCTCTCCTCTTCGCTTTGTGGATTCTGTTGGCCTAACCTAGCTTTGATTGCCGCCTCGCGCTCTCGGTGCTCACGTAGTAGTCGTTGGGTGCGCTGAGCGCCTTCGGGAAGTTCGGTTCCGAATATGGAGCCCACGCGGTTGCCAAACCGTGAGTAGATTGACGAGCCCGTATATTCGTAGGCGAGCTGGTTTGTGGCAAGAGAGAAGGCACTGGCGAGGACGAAGAATCGAAGATCTATCTTTCGTGGTGGGAGTAGCATAGCAAGAGGTGCAATAACTGCGCCAGCAATGGCAGAGTTGTGAATAAATCCATTACGCTCGGGCAACGGAGGTTGCGCTTGTGGCTGATCTTGCGACATTGCGATGTTGGTAGTGGTCACACGGCAGTGTCGGTTCGACTATCGCTGCAGCACAAACTGAGTTTGCGTGGGTTGAGAGAATTGAAGATGCGAAAATCCGCCACCAACTTTTTCTCGCAGTCTGGTTGGTCGCCTTGTCATCGCCGATATGTACTTGGCTCACCAGCCAATCCTGGTGAGATCTCAAGTCCCTTCAACCTCCTCGTCATTGTAGGGTAGTCTCATCACAACAAAGTATCATTCGATGGCAGATAGCCTTGTCATTTTTTGGTTTTTGATATATGGTAACGGCGATATAGAGAAAACCAAGTCATTAGTTTGGCGACTTGTATGTTTTAGAGTTTTCTGATCTTGCGTCTGTCGCGTCTTTGTCTGTCTAATTGGCGTTTAACGTTGCTGGAACCTTTTGATCCAATAGCTGTTGAGATTTCTAGCTTATGACCAGGATATTGTCAATTGCCATCCAGTACTACCCCATCACTTCTCAATACATAGATATAATGAAATACATGACTTTGCTGTTCATATAAGTCACAAGTAAGATATGCAGGAAGTTTGTTCACTGAGTCAAGATCGTGTGAAATTCAATAGCTTGTGGGTTCGTTACGCCCTCCCACAACACGGCGAGAACTGCAAAGCCCTGAAGCTGCAGGATCATGGCTACTACGGAGTACCCAAACACCCTACTGCCGTTTTGAGAAGGCATTGAAAGACAGGGCAAGGCCATGAGTCGTATGACGGGTTTCCCATTATGGATGTCGCTGAGTTCCACTGACAATTTCCGGTAATTCGCCTAGTAACTGCCTAGCACCTCGGATCATATCATCGGTCACTGATGAGGAGTTGCCCGGCAGGCTAGAGTGATATGTCACGAAGCGAGAGAATGATCGGGTGCATCATATAGTTATAAGTACCTACATAATGATGTTCAAGTCATATGTGAATCTCGTTGGTTCTCGTCGAACGTCTTCTTGGCGTTAGGCCTAACAATTAAGAGCCTGTGAGGGATCATATCGCAAACATAGCTTCTTTGGGACAAAATGTAGATATCTTCCCGGAAAATACTTCAGCTCAGTGATCAGCAACAACATCTGCCCACCAATAACCGAGGTAAGGGATGCATTGTTGCCAGCGGCAGACCTCGACGACACTAGACCATCACAGTCTCACCAAGACTCCTGAAAACCAAGCCACCGGTGCTCACTAGCTACATGTGAGAACTCAATGGTCCGAACTGCCGCCCCCAGCCGTGCCGTGTCTACTAAATCCACCTTGACTACCGGCATCAGATCCTGCCGAGCAAGCCTAAGGCAAAGCAATCTGGCCACATGGCTAAAACCTTATGAATATGCTACGATAGAAATCACCAGGCTCTTAATGAGAGGAGGCTCCAAGGCCGATAGGTGCATGCTACTACAATGTTACATACCTAGGTAGACAAGCCCTTGCACAGCACTTCTCGACCGGAGAAGTCCTGATGAGCAATCTGATTAAGATGCATGGCTGGATACTTGTCATGGAGGACCTCGATTTCACGAACAGCCTCAGTGACTACAATATCACCAATGGAAAGACCAACCCAATAGAAAATAGGGTATTGTAATAGCCTTGCCAGGTCTTCACCCAGTGCCAAGTGGGCTTGACAATCGTCAAGGAGCCAGGTAGACAGCTGATCCCCTGTACAGTCAAACATAATAGGCACTAACTGTTTGAGTATAAGGCTCGCTCATCAAACGAAACATGTAAGTATGAATTTAGAAATCACAGTACATGATAAATTCATGTGATGGCGGGAGGAGGTTACTATGCTACCCGTTTCCTAACTAATGAAACACCCGTATTTATTAGATGTGAAATGCCCCGAGGGGCCAGCGCATTTTAGACAACGTAGTCTGTGAAGATTAGTTTTCCGTGGTTATCACATTGTGGAAAAATGAGGCTTGAGGCTTCGATAAGCTCCAAGCTAGTGGATAAAAGTTTCTTAGATATGTTCCTGTACTAAAGGGGATTCTCAGCTCATTGTACATACCTACAGTCTCTTGGGTGATCCTGTTTTTATTAGAAGCACTTGACTATAGTACCTTATACTTGCAACAAGTGTCTTCCGTTGGGATTCTAATACCCATCACGTATCACTCAAACACTAGAGAACCAGAGGTTTAGAGGAATGTGATCATCTACACCTATACTCGCTGCTACGGGAACCTAGTGCTGTTGGCCAAATTCTGGAACACTTACTTATATCTGATAGTACCAATTATCGGTATTGTTACATCCTCAGACCGTTTGTGTGCGTTGTTACTTGTAGGCAATACAACAACTTACAAGAATCGACATACTTTCTGTCAGATGCACTGCTTGCTTGACCCGAGGATAGCCTAGTATAGAAACAAGGCCATCTGACTGTGGGTACAGGAATAATGGATTATGAAATACATTGTGTCATATATTGTCGGGCGCCAACTTACGTGTAAACTCTCTTCCTGTCTAGTAGAGCAGTTTCGATCTCTCGTGATGAGCGGAAGTTCCGAACTACAGGGGTGGCGGTAAAGTTATGTCTTTGATCTGACTTTTCCCTCCAATGTCAGCTACTGCTTGTTCAGCCGACTGCTCGACGTTTATCGAGGCCGGGAACAAGACTCACGATTGACTCTCGTTCTTCGCCGATTCAACACTGGGTTCATATCTTCAATTGTTAGACTGACTTAGTAGGTCGGTGCCACGCCCCGTGCAGCCATTACAGCTTTTCTCTCTCTCTCTCTCACCCCCGCAGGTCGACTAAATCTACCTTGAAATAGACTAGCTATGCCATAAGAATACAGACCGTTGTGTTATGCACGTGGCGGGTACATCTCTGAGCTATTTTAGACTTTGTTGAGATGAGATTAAAGGCGCGTGGTAATCCCGGCTGCCGAGGCCACGGGCTTAACTGCTAGATGAGGTTACATTGCCGATTCCTTGTCAATCAATGTCTTGCTCGCATTCTCTACCGTTGTTAGCCTAGGGCGATGCTCTGTGGTTCTCGGCTGGTTGTCGTATCAGTGACTGATATATTACTGGCTATGCGTCCATCGGCTTGATTCAAACCCTCGTCCGCGTTGGTGTACAATTTGTGAACTTTAAAAAGTGTTGGCTCAGTGAAAGGATGAACAAGAATGCTACCTAGACACGGGTTAGG
Source organism: Fusarium subglutinans (assembly GCF_013396075.1). NCBI lineage: Eukaryota > Fungi > Ascomycota > Sordariomycetes > Hypocreales > Nectriaceae > Fusarium > Fusarium subglutinans. Next base: position 52,205 of record NW_023502217.1, read on the forward strand.
AGGTCACAGCAGTCGAGCTTGGACTTTGTCTTCATGATGAACTGAGAATCGAGTTCACGCAGACAGGTATATCCACATTGACTGCCGAATGGTACAAGACGTTGACGCATGACTTAGGCAACTGTCTTAGCATCTCGTTCACTGACACGAGCGCTTCTGGAAACAGAGGTTCTTGTGGGCCTCTTGGCGAGCCATCCAATTGAATTGTGTAGGGAGGTGGCTTCTATTTGTCATCGCCCTAGCGGTTTGAAAAAACGACCCGCATGGGTTTCAGTGACAGATGCCGTGACAGCCCTTGCTCAACTTACCAATCGGCCGTTTGTCCAATTCGGAGCCGACGCACGTTGGAGATGGCACGGCCAGAGATGCAATGTAATCAGGGCTGGCTGACGGCTTGTGGAATGTCGAAACGCAGTGTAACGCAACACAAGGCAAAGCATCCCACTCCGGGGAGGATTGTTTCTTGGCAATTCCACTGTTGCAGCTGGCAATGCCGAGCCTGGGTCTCCAGAAAGCAAATGTGTTTCAATCTCAGGACAAGTATTTGTTTATCAGACTGAGATGATTGGTCATTTCTCGACACGAGACTAACTTTGATATTGGGTAAAGTATTTTTCAGTAGTAGTTGGCAGTTGCTCAAGGGAGTGAGGGTTGGGAACTGAAACAGCAGACCGTCCGATATTGTCACGTTCCGGGGATGTTTGAGAATCCCTGAAGGATAACGTTATACGCCAGTGATGGCTGGATCCAAGGGGACGATCAGCGGACCAATAGCACGATCAACAAATTCTGTTAATATGGAGAGACCGGCAAGGAGATCTGACTCGAATAGGAGAAAAACCTGTCTATAACCACTAACGGCAAGACTTGGAGTGAAATAGCTTGAGGGGCCAGGATGAGATAAAGCCTGGCACCGGGAGACGCCGTCGGCGGCCAATGTGACCGAAATGTGATCTTCACGAGCTACTGTGCGGTCGACGTGCCCGGTGTGGAGAGCCGAGCCGAGTATCAGGGGCATAATTATGAACTATGACTAGCATGGGTGTGGGCTGATGCTCATGCTCATGGTCAGGCACGGTACAAGGCCATACCGGCAGAAATGGGTTGCAATGTTGCTGTTACATGAAGATAACCTAGCCAAGGTTAACGGACCGGGCCCCGTGCCGTAAAGCATGTTGGCTGGGAGTGTTGCGACATTCTAATGATCCCATAAGGCTGAAGATGGTAACGAATAGATTGATTGATACCAAAAGACAATAAAAACATCACCAGACTCTTCCCCGAAAGTCCTCAATCCTCGGCTTCGAATACTGGGCTCTCTGTCTCCAGACGTCGATATCGAACAGCTCAACCTATTCTACCCCGCCTCAACAAGCCAGAATTACTCGTAAAATGAGACTAAAATTAAGACAAGTAATGATAGGTCTCTGACAAATTGTACCGTCCCACCGGGAAGTTTCTCCTAGGGGAGCTCAAGAGAGCTGGGTTTATCTCTTGGCGGAATTGAGCATTGTCGACTAATTACGGAGTGGTCTAAAAGCACTGATACCTTCAGCGGAAGTTGCCGCCTGCCTGGGAACGAAGCTGGATTCAGGACGGAGTACGGGGTATGCGTTTGCCATTTGCAAGACGCCTGTAATGAGACGTTGAACCTCTGGTAGCAGCTATTGGCTAGGGTGCTGGGATTTACGAATACTGTACTCAACAATCAGTGCAAGTGCTGCAAGGGATCACAGACTAATACGGATGATGAGACAGTCTAGTCTTCAACTACGCCACATGATGGGATGGCCAAGAAAGTCCCCTCCCAAATAAAGGCTGAAAATCTCATACTGCACAGCGGATGTGACTTGTACAGACCAAAAGGGTACGTAGACCACCCGGATGATATGGGGTGCCAACCCGAAGGGGAGGCTATCGAGATCTAGATTCTCGAGATTAGACGAGTACACAATAGTACAAGCTGGAGTATTCTTATGAAGGCTACTAAGCGCCTTACCAATTTGGTATACATGTGCCCTAAGATTTGAGACAGGCTGGCACGCATTCTGAAAGTATCTATCCATCAATCGGTATCACTACCTACCTGTGATTCCGTTACGTATTCATAAATGTTTTCTTGTGTTGGGACGTTCCCGATGTGGAGGGTATCTAACAGCGTAGAGGCTAGAGATCTAGAAAGGGTACACAGAAACAGTCGGTGGCTGATGACAAGGAGCTCCACGAACGATAACGAGAAAATGAAACATGTTCTTGAATTGCAGAACTGTGCTTTGCTGTGCTGTCATTTTTTGCTTTTTCCTATAAATCCCATAGTCTACTTGAAAATCACTTGCCAGCGGCGGCTAAGCTTGGGAACCCCACTAAATATCGGCCAAGTCAGCAACGGGCTGTTGAACGGGTTCAACGAAAAGGGACCGGCAATAACGCCTTGGAGTACAGCACTATCTGAAAAGGAGTTTAGGGACTCTTTGTACCGTGCCCACAGCGGACATGCATCGGAAATATTACATGTTGTGATGCCAAGATCAAACATCTTCCCTAGTGCTACAGTGCTGACCCAACTCGCCGGGCCCCCAAGCACAGCTGGGAGGATCACATCAGTATCAACACCAACATGAAATGCTTGCTCGATCAAGGAACACCCATGATGGACATGGGAAAGAAACAAAATGTCAGATGTCCCTTGTCCCCCACCGCCACCGCGCTAAGTGCGCCCCTAACAGCCCTGCAACTGCAGAGTTACTGAGCGTCAATCCATCTTAGGACGGCTTAGCTATCCTTGTGCGACCAACAACAGGAACACACAAGCGCTCCCCCCTGTCAGACGTCAAGTCCCTATTGGGTGAACAAGTCTCGTTCCAAAGAAGAAGCAAGCTCTGGGGGGGGGGGCGCCAAAAGGATGCACTAGAGCGGCGCTGGGGAGGGGAGGGCCCGAGGTTCATGATGGGACGGGTCCGGGCCTGTCCCCGGTTGTCCCAAAGTCCAAGTCTAATCAGCCATCCATGTCCTAGAGTTGCTCAAAGGAGACAGGTACAGGCACAAACTACTAACAAGACTCTACTCACGCTCACTCAATGTCGCACTCATCTCGGGGAGTATGTCGATGTACCACCACCACAAGGCACGTCCATGGATCTTCACCACCCAATCCACTCACTATCACGGATTCTCAACTGGAAATGGTCAAAACTCCCATAAGCACCACTTATGTGCACTTCGGTACCTCTCCAACACCCTGGCGCTTGTGGCAATGCCTTGGAAAACAATACCCGCACCTCTACATACTCAAGTAGTCTAGTCACTGGCAGTGGTACCTCCATGTCCTCGAGAGTCGAGCGATGCGTTTTGCAGCGGCTGTCTCGCCTGTCCTGCAACGGCTTGATCTTAGCGATGGTTACACAGAGCGTGCTAGTTACTCCTAGTTTGGCAGAGCCCGTCGTACCAGAGCAGATGATATGGGTAATGCCTAGAAGAAACCCACCGGCGATCCGTAGTCCGTCTCTGTTTCGACTCGTGCAGTCAGTCAGTGTCTTTTGTCTCACGAGGGAACCCTGGACTTCTTGTCCCATCCCAATGCTCCGCCAAACTTCCATGGATCTGCTGTCGAGCACATTGCCCCAGGCCCTTTGTCTCTATCCCCGGCAGTGAAACCGATGGCCTCAGCCTCTTTTCTCTTCTCTTCTCCTGGCTAGGAGTGGCGGTGATATCGGTATGAGCCCCATCTATGCCTGTTAATGTATTCTTTCTATGGATGCTTGATCTGCCCCTGGGATCACAATAGCATTTATGGAAAAGCGATGAGCTATAGAAAGACCTCATTGCGCCCAAGAACCGGGGCTGACACTATCCCGCCACTGTTGGGCTGCCCTCATGCGTTTCCTTGCGTATCGACTTAGCCCTGTGCTCATCTCTGTGACGACTTACCTTACTTGCCTTACTTTAGTTTCTTTTGCTTGCTTGTCCACTCTTTGCTCCTAGTCCCTCCCAAATCCTTTTATTACCCCGGCTGCTTCTAGTCTTCTGCCACCTTTTTCTCGCAGAAACTTTGATTGTTGACTACCGCTAAAATTACCCTTTCCCTACACCCTCCTCCGTTTTCTCGGCCGAGAAACGGTTCGATAGAAAACGTGTGGTCGTAGAGCTACCGTGAGGAGCCGCGGTGATTTGACGAGGTGAAACGATACCTAAAGGTATCACTACTTACTTGCTGGGTTGCTGAGGGACCTTTACTGTGTAGGTGTACTTATGGCTCAGAGTTGGGTTAGAGAGGAATCCTCATCGTCTCATTCCGAGAGAGCGGGGGGAAGAGCACAAGCACATGCACACGCACAAGGGCAAGCAAACTCGCATGTATCCTTTACAAATATGAACCATGCGTCCTCTTCGTCGTCAAGGGACCAAGCAGCAGCAACGCCAACAACAGAATCACACGTACAGGCGCAAGTACTTGCTTCAACACCGACGACTGCGATCTTCCCAATAACTGCTCTGACCACTCGTCCTTCTTCTATCCCCCACCCTACCAGCGTCAACACTTTCAACACTATCGATATTCCCTATACAGAGAGCTCTTACAGCAGCAGCAACGTCTCTCCTGCTTCAACGAGTACCCCGGCTACTCCCATTACAGGTGCCGGTAATACTGAACGCATCGCTACCACCAGAAGCCCATCTGTTTCTGCTGCCAGCACTTCAACTAAAACCACTTCAGTCGCTTCAACTGCCTCAGCTTCGTCCGACCTTGTTGCACCATCAGCAGCCCCTCCAGCTAAAGCAAAGCGTGTCCGGACAAGTAAGCCAAAAGTCAAGACAGGATGTGCCAATTGCAAGTTCGTCCCCCAATCCTTATCCCCAATTTCTTAAGCTTGGTCGTGTTCGGGTGTAATGGTAGCCAAAATCTCACCTTTGTGGCATTATAGACAAAGGCGAATTAAATGCGACGAGGCTCGTCCAGCTTGTACGCAATGCGTTCGAAGCAACAAAACCTGTACAGGCTATCCGCCCCCTAGTCGCAGTTCCCGTCCGTTCGAGGAGATCCGGATCGCTCCAAAGCCGATGCCAGCATACGATGCCCAAGCATCTTCAAGCACTTCCATTGCTCCTCTCCACGGCGACTACCATCTCCTGCCACGTCGGACCCATCAAAGATCAATTTTGAGGACTACATCCCCAGGGACTACTTCACCGTCACCCACTGCTTACCATCCATCCTCCGTTATGCAGATTCAACCAAATGAATCCTTCTACTTTGAAATATTCCGCTCACACACTGCTAACGAGCTTTCTGGCTTCTTCAACAATCTCTTCTGGACGCACTATGTATTGCAGGCGTGCCACTCTGAAGATGCTATCAAATGCGCTGTTATTGCACTGGGTGCTCTGTATCAAACTCTCGAGCAGACGGCTGCCCTGAATATGCACAGTGGATCGGAGATGGGTGGTGATGCGCGTGTCGAGCTTGTCAGGGGTCATTGGCAAGTTGCCATTAGGAGATATGGCGATGCATGCAATGCGTTGGTGAAACTAAACACCCAAGACCAGAGATCGCACAGGACCTCGATCATGGCGAATGTGCTTCTGGCCTGCTTTGATTCCTTTATTGGTGATCATAGGCAGGCCATTCACCAGATCCAGACGGGACTGGGCCTGCTCGACATCTTCCGCACTCAACAAAGACAAAGACTCCTTCCAGTTTCCGAAAATTCGCTGGAGGAGGAATTGGTCATCATTTTCACTCGCCTGGCAATTCAAGCCAAGTCCTACGATATGGCATTCCACTTCCCCCAGCCGTTTAGTATAAGGCTCAGCTCACAATCGCAAACACAATCTCCTGGTCCGAGTGGTACAACAACCCCTTCGCAAGAGGAGCCCTTCTCGATTCCTGAGACTTTTACATCTGTTGTCGAAGCTCGGGTGGCCTGTGATGCGTTGAATGCTAGAATCATGAGATACACCGAGGAACTTTTCGCCATGAAGTCCGACCTCAAGAGTACCCTACCCCAATCGTGGCTTGACTATGGTCTTCATTTCAAGGATTACCTGGACGCTTGGGGCAAAGCATTCGACAACCTATTTTTCACACGGCACAATCCTTCTGTCAGCCTTCAGGAGAAAGCAGGCATTGCCGCGCTGAAAATGCTGTCCACGAATTCAAGAATCCTGTACCTCATGATGTTCAGCGATAAAGAGTCTGACTTCGACAACTTCCTTCCTCAGTTTCAGACAATTGTTGATCTTGGTACCGAAATAGTCGGCGACGAAGAGAGGCGAGCCGCATCCCGCGATTGCCCTGATCCTGAGCACTGCCAACATCGCCAACGCGAAAATTGGCAAAGCCAGGACTTGTTCCCGCCCATGGGATTCTCAGCTCCGCATCTCAAGCCCAGGTTCGCAGCTGACATAGGAATTGTTGCTCCTCTGTTTGTCGTAGCAACCAAATGTCGCGATCCAGGAACAAGGCGCCGAGCTATTCAGCTTCTACGCAGCAGTGCCCGTCGTGAGGGCATGTGGGATAGTGAGATGGTTGCAAATATTAGTGCATGGGTCATGAATCTTGAGGAGTCAGAGGCGCTGTCCATGGGAGTCGAGTCGTATCATGTTGACGGCATCACGAGGCCCATACCACGAATAATCCCTGAAGAAAAGCGCTTCACAATTCGCTCGGTTGACTTCGACCTTCGAACTCGAGTTGCGGACCTTCAACTTGGCACTCGCGGTCTGCCACCTGGTATTCCTGATTCTAAATTTCGTCAAACCCGGCTGAACTGGTAGCGAGGTCAGAGGAGTACCGACGCTCATATTCGTGTTGCATAAAATGGGTTACCAGCCGTGTATATAGACAACATCTTTCGTGGAGGTGGTGTTTCGGACTCGGAGTTCAAGGAAGATGGGAAATGAACTACCATATCAATGTTGCGTTATCAGTGCAACACAAACTCTCTTTTAGGAGACAGACTCTAATAGTACATCCAGCGCCTATCATGCATGTCATTCTGGGATCCAAACATCTCAAATTCGCGCTATTGCTGAACAGTGCCACCCATGTGTATGTGGAAAAGTGCGAATGTCCATCTTCTAACGGTGTTACAGGGGTGGCAACTCCTCTCGACATATGGGACACTGAAGTCGAAATCTCATCCAACCTTCCAAGCAAGCACTATGAAATATATGTCTGCAAGGCGTGACCATATATAAACGACGAGCGAAGACGCCAGCAACACCGGTATCTTCGTCTTCGGCAGTGAGTACTGGCACCTCCAAGACTTCACGACAGATTGCGCAGTCAATACTCCTCGTCGTGCTTTGCTTCTTACTGCCATCATCACCTGATGATCGGGCACGCTCGATTCCAGGTGTGTCATCAGCAACCAGGCCAATTGGCAAACCACCAGCTTCGAGGCTATCCTCGCGAAGAACAGGATGGTAGTCCCAAGCATCAGGGGCCCAGCCAGCAGGAATGCCAAAGCGGGGACCGATAACGTCTTGTGCGGCAAGAATAATAAGCTGTATCCAAAGCCAGGCGCAAAAGACAAGGAACGCATGCCTATCCGAGCGGGCATAAAGAAAATTGTCCTCTTTGATCCAGAAATAGGCTACGGGGAGAAGTCGTAAGATGGACTGGCCAACAACGAATGGCCAGCCAAGAGCTCGGCGGCAGTTTCGACGAGTATTACGGAGGATTTGAGGGATCCAAAGGGATAGATAGATGAGGACACACAGATTCAGGAACAACGACCTCAGATTGGGATACCATGTTGTGGAAGAAATGGCCAGGAATATAATACACAGGGAGGAGAGAATCATGCGGCCGATGATGCTCTGGAAGGATTGGGGGGCCTCCTCAGCAGGTTGCGCAGTTGTGGCGCCAGGTACTGCAGCAGCAGCAGCAATCTCGGCATCGATATCTTGATCGGAGGGAACAATTACAGGCTGTTGCTGAGATCGAGGAGGGGGAGGCATGGCCGGTTGGTGTGCTGTCACAGGCCCCGGCAAGAGTGATCTGTCTGGAGTCGTCGCTGCGGGTAGCTCTGTGCCGTTGGTGTTATCGCCCATGCTGTTCGCTTCCCGCTCACGTCGAGGCCGGGCTTCAGGGAGCTGAACTTCATGGACTTTGGCGAGAAAGCTTCCACCAATGGTCATGGATAGAAATGCGGCAAACAAGAGGGCTAATGTTGGCAGAAAGGTGGCGCCAGCAGATGATACCCAAGTTGCAGCAGCAGTGAAGGTCATGCCGTCAACCATGAGCATCATGGCGATAGTCCAAAAGCTCACTCGACCCATGGTCGACGGGGTACAGGACTCGCGCATCTGGTTCTTGAGGAGATTGACCTGACCAAATACAACGATTGCGTAGACAAGAATCCATGTTTTGACCTGGTACAGTTGAACCTCTATCTTCATGCCTGTTAAGTGCTGGGCCTCACTTGGGCCAAAATCTGGCGGTCCTTTAGTCTCTAGAAAGAAGCCGCAGTCTGGAGAGTATATGATAGCCGACATTTGGAGTTTGGGTATCTTTGGGATGGGCGCGCCAACAGGTGATTGCAACTCTGACTCGGTAGCGTCGATAACAGACTTCAAAGCGTCCTGCGATGATTCCTGGGAATCTATGTTGAAATGGTTTCGACTTGGTGGAAAAACTTGCGCATACATAACATATTCGCAATGTGGGGACGGATTAGTAGTGTATAGAGGGTTTTCCAGATCTGAAGTCCATGGTACAGTCTGGTCTGAATATATGTTCTCCTTCTTCGTCGCAATGGTGTGGGCGATCGACTCGTTAAGTAGCCTCTGACTAGACTGAAAGAAATCCTCACTTGGTGTAAGGTGCGGCAAGCCGAATATGCCCTCGAACTTCTCGCTGGTGGTGGTCATCAAAACCACACCCTGACGTGGCCAATGTACACCCCATAGCCTCATTTCCCAGTCATGGCCAGAGCCATGAGTATCCTCAATAGTCGTCGTGCCCTTGACACTCCGTATGAGACCTCCAGCGACGGGGACGCTACTTTTAGTTGGCAATTGCTCATACTCGTTGATGGTTTGATTCCCTTCTAGGCGCAGCATCATGCGACCAGTGCGACCAGTGATGTTACGCGCCCAAGGCACATTATCACCAATCCAGTCCATATCAGGAGCAATTTTGCTCAGATTGTAGCTGTTATATCCTCTAGAGATAGAGCCTTTCGGCTTGACCCATTCTCCATGAACAGTCCCTGATGCATTCAACCAAATAGGCTCACCATGTCCAGCGTCCCACAGATTATGTTGTCCAACAGGTGGTATGGCATGTCGGCTGAAAGCCAAACTCCGCTCGCGGAACCTTTCCAGACCGCCCCAGGAGAGGTTATCATCCGCACGAAAACCCGTGAGATTTAGAAAGGATGGCTTCGCCTTGGAGTCTTTCCCCGGCACTGGTGCGAAATCGCCCCAACGGGAAGCATTCAGCACGTTCAGAGCATCCTGAAAATGATCAAGTCTCTCGCCAGCGAGATCAGAAAGAGTCAGAGATTGACTTGAGTAGTCGCTATCGGGAAAGACGAGCCAAACAATGAAAACAATAAATATGAGTGTAGCGATTGGATGTTGGGCTTGAGGCATGATGGTTGGATGGCCCACGATAGCGAGCGACTATCACTGTATCATGCTCAAATTGGTTTAGTCGTCGGTCCAAGACGACGTGGTGAAGATAGTAATGACTGAGGGATTGAGCGTGATGAGGGAATGAGTTCGGAGATAGGTGTATGCGGTGGCCGATACTTGGTGGCTGGTAGCTTCTCCTCATGAGATATTGTTTGAGTTATGAGACCTGACGTTCATGGAAGTGGTACGTATCGCAACTCGGTGGTTGTTGGCTGCTGATGGTGCTAAAAAGAAATGCCGTATCCGTCTATTTTCCGGCACAGTATGAATAATAATAAGGGGCAGCTCAGCAACCTCAAACAAACCAGGTACCGCCAGTCACAACCACTAACGCACATATACACGCTCACGAGACAAACATTGCACTCAAGTAACTACTTTGAGTATCTCGGTGTCTCTCAATATACTTCCTTCTTCAATTCAGTTCATTTAACACGCCATCCTTTCGTCCTCATATCCCAATATCATGATGGCTAGCAACGAGCCGCAACCAGATTCCATAGCTAACAGCAAGCCTGAAATTGTATGTTTTACTCTTCCGCGGTTCAGGCAACCGTACCTGGATCCATTTTATCTAGTGCCGCACCGAAAACCCTTAAGTTGGGCTGCAAGGCCTTCATGGATGGTTTTCAAAAGCACCGCTAACTCGTTCTTTGTCACAGCCTTCAGATGATGCTCGCGCCGATGTCACAGCCGCTGTTGAGGAGCTCCTGAACTCTCTGTCTAACAAATTTGCTGGTGTCTCGTCAGAAATCTTTGCGAAAAGTGAGTATCTAAGGGCTCGTATTCTGCACCATACCGCTAACATAGTGTGAAGTGGATGAGATGTCTCGGAGGCTGGATAATCTCGAAGCAGCTCTTCAAGAGAGCAAGGCCAAAGATGGAGGGTCGACCAAGTCTTCGTAAAAGTTGAGTTCAAACAAAGGATACATGGTGTTTAGGCTTTGTCTCAGTTGTTTCGATTCATCACATGCACATGGAAGTGTTAATACGTCTCGTTACGATTTTATCATGTCGAGGTCTAGTCGACTAAGATCCAAATACATAAAACCCTTTGATTCGTGACTTTCTTTCCGATCTCAATCATCATGTATATGGTTCTTTACAGTTCATCCTTGATCTCTTCGACCTTCTCCTCGACCTTCTGCGTAAACTTGCGAAGAACGTTTGTCTTCTGCTGAATCTGGTCACGCTTGGCGGGGGCGAGTCCACCCTTAGTGAGAATACCGTCCAAACGAGCGAGCTCCTTCGACACCCAGTCATTGTTCGAGCTCAGCTTGTCAAAAACGCGCACGTAGTACTCGGCATATGTTTTCTGAGCAGAATCGGTGAGGTTCTCGACCTCCTTCTTGACCTCCTCGGCGACGTCGGCGATGGCAGCACCACCTGTGATCTTGGTCACGAGCGTGTCAAGAGACTCAACGGTACCAGCAACGGTATCCAGACCGCCGCCGGTGACTCGGTGGGTTCCGGCATGCTCATTGATCCAGTCAACAAAGGCCTGCTCACTGCGTCCACTTTCGTAGGCTACAGCCTTCTTGCTGCCAGCAGGGAACCACTTAATAGTTGGGTAGGACTTGACACCTTGCTCCTCAGCCACTGCCTTGCTATTGGGAGCTTCGGCATCAACCTTAGCGATCAGGACATTCTTCTCGTTTACGAATGTGTTGGCGAGGTCTTCCCAGGTAGGGGCAAGGCTCTTGCAGTCTAGAATATGTCAAGATTAGTGACATTGAACAAAAGAATGGCGCAGGGAACACTAACGTCCACACCACGGAGCGGTAAAGGCGACAAGAACATGCTTGTCGCCACCAATGGCCTTGGGGAATGTCGCATCGTTAAGGTAGGTAACCTCGCTGGGTAGCTCAAGCTTCTTCTTGGGTTTTACACCAGTCTTTTCAACGATGAAATTGGTCAGGCTCTCAAGGTCGCGGCCAGACTTGTAATCCTGAGGCTTGCTGCTCTTGCCATCGAAGAACTTAAGGGTAGGGAAACCCTGGATACCAAATCGCTTACCAAGCTCACGCTGAGCGTCAGCGTCGACTTTGGCGATTTGGACCTTGTCCTTTGCGTACTCGTAGGTATTGGCTAGGTCCTCCCATACAGGAGCAAGCGTCTTGCAGTGCCCACACCACGGAGCGAAGAACTCGACGAGGGTAGGTTTGCCGGACTTGAGAACGATATCGTCAAAGTTGGAGGGAAGTAATTCGATGACGGCGGATTTAGCTGCGACGGTAGCAGCAAGGGCGCTCAGCACGAAGCTCTTGATAAGAACCATTTCTTAATATGAACTTGATTCGATTGTTTCTGGATGAAAGAAAAGTAAAAGGAAGCAAAGCACTGTCTGCAATCAGAGAGGTGCTTGTTTCTGGAGGGTTGCTTGGAAATCCACCAGAGATGCCAGCTTGCATAGGAATGTCCGGTGTAAGGTAGGTGAATATCCCTGTAGGTTTAAAGCGGGACCTACAGCTAAGGCGAGCTCGAGCTGTATTGGTCAGCCATCATCATAGGTACCGACTGGCGACAACAGCCCGTACCTTGGATTACATTATTTTCGATGAAGTATCCTTGATTGAAGTTTTCTTTGTTCTCCCGACTTATCATATTGGATGATCTCCTTCAAATTAAATATTTGCATAAATTAATAGCCATCTACCTTGGATGTGGGCTACTCAATGGCCTATACGCTGTGTGTTAATGAGAACCTCAGCACAACTATAACATGAATCCAATGAGGCAGCCATGCGAATGAGACTTGGCGATTCAGAACCTGCGAAACAGATAATAAACAAAGCCTATCTAACGTCTCCACATAAACAGGACGTCGATGGGCATCTAAATCCAGAGCTTCTTGAAATACCATATTCACGACGAGAGCGCTCTGGTTCTTACAATTGGCCCTGCCGATGCTTTTTTTGAGCTTCAACTCCAGCTTCTGAGTTATATCTTCTACAGAAATGTAATAATACTCTTGGCTGCTGCATGAAGTCTTTGCACAGGTTCACAACAAAAACCAGCGTTGTGCATATAGGTGGTCAAATGAAGTACAATGTTGGCGGATATTTCTTGAGAGCGATCAGAACGCAGCTCACGATCCTTGACAATCTTGCTCCTTAAAAGGATTACCGTCCCAGCAGCAAGACGGCGCTGTCCTCACAGTTATACACAGAAAATTCAGGAATGGCATACTCAAGCTCATATAGAAGTCGAGTTTAATAAGTGAATGGTGCAAACCGACGCTCATGTTTGCTTGCCTCTTCAGTGGATGTCAAGTAACCTTGTTGGACAGATGGAGCGGGTCTCTTTGAATTATCCCGGGTCATCGATATTCCGGATCCCGATGTGCCCTGCTCCAAGCCGAACTGGGGCTGCGGACCTAGTAGGTGCACACAAGTCAAGTAAAATTTCCAGCAGTAACCCAACTCGCGAAATCAAATCCTCCCGCAACCCTTCGAGCTTTCGGCCTTCAATCATCACCGCAAAGATGTCTCACGAAAGCGTCTGGAACTCCCGCCCCCGAAACTACGGCAAGGGCTCTCGCAGCTGGTACGATTATATATCTCTTTTGCCCGAAATCCCACGCGCCCGACAGCGTCGAAATCATCGACCGAAAATAATTGATGCTAACATCTCTTAGCCGAGTCTGCAAGCACAAGGCTGGTCTCATCCGAAAGTACGACCTCAACCTGTGCCGTCAGTGCTTCCGTGAGAAGGCCAAGGATATCGGCTTCAACAAGGTGAGTTTTAATCGAGCGGAAGCAATATGGGCCTCAACACCCAGGACGACGTTCGGTCAAGTAGTGGGATCAACGAAACTGACCTGAGATTACCTGCAGTACCGATAAACGATCATGACATCCGGTTTTCTCGGTTAAGGGATGGGGGGACTGCTGGAGAGCATAGTATTGTGTGGATGGGGGGAACTCTCAGCAGAACGTCAAAGGCCTCGCGGTAACAAAAAATGAGCACTCGGAGGGCGGCCGCTTGGAACAGGAGTTTTATGGCTTGCTTGGGTCCCTCAGGAAGATCGTGTGTTTGACGAAAATCCTCCGAGGATAGACGAATACCATTGCATCGGACCTCGATCATGTCTCTGTGACCTATCTTATCCTCCCACTTTTCCGCATGACCAGCCTGTGGCTATGGAGTGTATCGAGTCAATGTGATTAATGACAATCCAAAAGAAAAATTCCAAGTGCTGGCACTCGCGCACCCTTGACGACTCTTGTGCTCATCAAATGTTGCTCCAGTCATCATTACCTATCACGGTCACAATGACCATACTACCGCAATGGATAAACGATTCAAGGCGAAATAGATCTTTTTAGTGTATAAGTCTGATTACTGCCTCCCCTAGATTTTGTCTAATTCAAGTCACCAAGAAGGTGGGAGGAAGCAGAGCGGAGATCTTTGAGCCCCATGGCCAGTTAAATAAATATACAGGAGCCAAAATGGACTCAAAGAAAGACATTGCATGATTGTACATAAGCGTGATAATTCGTACACCGTCCCCGTTAACCTTTTCATTTATTGTCTAAAGCGCCGCTTATTTGAGGATGCGAGTGCAGAGACCAGTAGCGACAGTTCGGCCACCCTCGCGGATGTTGAATCGCTGACCAACCTCGATGGCATTGGGGTGACCCATGGTGACAACCATCTCGGTGTTATCACCAGGCATGACCATCTTACTGGAGGCATCCTCAGTACCCTCGGGGAAAGTCAGGTCAATGGACTCATCTGCTGTTCGGAGGTAGAGCTGGGGTCGATAGTGTTCCTGGAAACCGGTGTGTCGGCCACCCTCCTCCTTGGAGAGGACATAGAGGGAAGCGAGAAACTGGGTGTGAGACTTCACGGTGCCAGGAGCGCAGACGACCATACCACGGCGGACATCCTCACGACGTACACCTCGGATGAGGAGACCAGAGTTGTCACCAGCCTGGGATTGCTCACAAGACTTCTTGAAGGTCTCGATATCAGTAACCTTGGTCTTGATGACCTCCTGGCCCTTGCCGACAAGCTCGATCTCTTGATCACGCTTCAGAACACCACGCTCCACGCGTCCAGACACAACGGTACCACGGCCAGCAATGGAGAAGACATCCTCGACGGACATCAGGAAGGGCTTGTCAAGGTCACGCTCGGGGGTTGGGATCCACTCATCGACGGCAGCAAGGAGCTCGTCGATCTTCTCGGTGCCAATCTCGGGGCGCTGGTTCTGGAGAGACATGAGAGCAGAGCCCATGATGACGGGAGTGTCGTCGCCTTCGAAGCCGTAGGTGTTGAGAAGCTCACGCATCTCCATCTCGACAAGCTCAAGCATCTCGGGGTCATCAATGGCATCGACCTTGTTTACAAAGACGACAATTCGCTGGACACCAACCTGACGAGCGAGGAGCAAGTGTTCACGGGTCTGGGGCATCTGTCCATCGGAGGCAGCAACTACGATGATGGCACCGTCCATGTTGGCTGCACCAGTGATCATGTTCTTGATATAATCGGCGTGACCAGGGCAATCGACGTGGGAGTAGTGGCGGTTGTCGGTGGCGTACTCGATGTGTGCGGTCGAGATGGTAATACCACGCTTTCGCTCCTCCGGAGCCTTGTCAATGGCACCATACTCGAGGAAGTTGGCGAGGCCCTTATCGGCCTGTCGCTTTGTGATGGCAGCAGAAAGAGTGGTCTATGATATAGAGTCAGTTAGATTTTGGCAGAGAAAGAGAGGGGAGAGGTTATAGGATATAGAGGACGCAGTCGTACCTTGCCGTGATCGACGTGGCCAATTGTACCGATGTTCACATGAGGCTTTGATCGCTCAAAAACAGCATATGTGCGGTAAAGGTTGAGGACACCGGAGGTGTTCTGCTTGCTAAAGGCGGACTGAAGAGGGTTGATGGGGTTAGCCCGTAGACCTTGTCGGGCGGTGCGCAAGAAAGGCGCAAGGGATCGGAAAGCGGTCGACATTGTAACGGCTCCCTCTGGATAGTATAAATGACAACGACAAACGAGATGGAGCAGAGAGAAAGGGGAACAGAAACAAGAAACACACGATGGTGCTGTCGGGGTGCACGATGGAGACAGAGATGGAAATGGGAAACGGCTATAATGAGGCCTCGAAATTTTCTCGAGCTATCAAGCCCAGGCCTCCTCTTGTGTCGCTCTAAAGGTTGTCTGTTAGGGAATGGATATCTAGTGGAGCCAACCCGCCCATTTTACGCCCACTCAGACCACAAGGAAATAAAACAGGTAGATCACGTGGAGCTGATGAAGCTGGTGTTCCAAGTTCCTGTACTTACCTACCTATGACCAACTTACTACTTTATACAAGTATGGATGGTGTCTTATACGGAGCAGCTAAAGAGCTTTATGGTTACAAACGCGTACGAGTTGCACTTCTTCGTATTGGTGTAAATTGACTACCTTACTTTGGACGGGCAATGGTACTTTTCTGGCTTCCAGATTTATACAATCTATCAACGATTCTGGACTAAGGTACATTGTGTACTTATCCTTCCGTGCTCTCGGGGAATTTCTAAATAAGTCTCGGTATCCGTAGGCTCTGAAGTACTGTAGCATATCTGAAGTAATTAAGAATTTTCTTCATCAAAGTATTTCGTGAAGCACTGCCAATCATATGCCTTCAACAACAGCATAATACCGTGGAAGTATCATGTACCCTCATCTTATTTGCGGGTTCCAGAATTTGACCAGTGAGACGGGTCCATCGGAGAAGGCCAACTAAAAAGAACCTCCCAAGTCGCGCGCCATATAAAAATCTCAACCGCAGCACCTCAACTCACAAGCCTTGACACCTTTCCCTCTCCTCACTGAATCAAGCATTACTCCTCATCACATCCTGGAACCATTCTTCCCATCGCTTTAACCTACAACACCTAAACATCGTCACGAATACGATTATTAAACTTACCTGGTCTAAACGCGACCGTCTCTTCAGACCTTCAACAGCGATAACAGCAACCTCCTATCAGAGCAGGTTCATTCACAAACCCGTAGCCCGTTTCTAAAGTAACTGGAAACGCTCAAAATGGATCCTGTTGGTCAACAACAGCAACACCAGGGCGAGCAACCTGAACTCAATGCCTTTGGAAAACTCACTGCTCAGTTCCTGCAGTACGGAGCCAATGCATCCAACAACATTTCAAACGCCTTCGACAGCATGGACACAAAAGCTTGGCTCCGTCTGACCGTCGTTGTCGGTGGCTACATGCTGCTGCGCCCCTTGTTCCTCAAGTTCATTACTAAGGGAGCTGTCCAAAAGATGGAGGATGACGATGCCCGCGAAAAGCGCAAGGCACAGATTTCTCCCAATGAGCTACGTGGGCTAGTTGAGGATGAGTCTGAGATTGAAGAGGAGGGCGATGGCACTGGTGCCGATTGGGGCCAGAAGGCTAGAGTGAGGCAGAGGACTATGCTGAAGGATCTTCTCGAAGCTGAGGAACGAAGGAGGGAAGAGGAGGAGGACGATAAAGATATTGCTGATCTTCTAGAGGATTAGACTCTTATCATCTAGGCTTCGTTGGGCGCATTGGTGTGGAGTTTCTGATTTGGCTGATTGAAAGTGACAAGACTGTCACATCACGCCCTGCAAGCACGTCTCCTATACTGGTCACTGACTTGATTGAAAACTTGAACACCTCCACTTCAGCTTCTTGTAGAACACAGTATTAAGCTGGGTTTCCCAGTGAGGCTGATTCTTCTGATCAGAATGAATCCCACCAGACCATACTGATTATCCAAGAAAGCGGAAGAAAGAAGTAGTCTGAAGCATAATATTATTACACATGTACAGTCTCGCCGGTGTTTGGGACCATAAAGATTCTTGGGTTGACCTAGGATGCCCATGCTTATTTGAGAAAGCTTCCAACCGAATGTGGTTCACGTTGACCGGGGAACAGGTTTACCCACGGCTGAGGTCAGTCAGTATTATAGCGCTGAAACTACACGTTTGAGAAAGGATTAAGACAAACTTGATAATCTAAGACGGGGAGTATAACGATAAATTGTTTTTACGTGTGGATTTACACGTATTTCTGGCACCTACCACTAGCGACAGCGTTATATATTAACGCCCCTAACTATCAGGCATTCAGAGCAGGCCACCGTTTACCAGGTTTTGATAGCCCTGTAAGGCATGAGAATAGGTGCTGGGCATGGGCATTAGCTCTGAGCATAGCCGCGATTATCCCAACCGAATGTACGAGAGGTATTATTATCCATTGATATTACTGGCAATCCCTCCAGTGTCAGGGAGCTTGGGCAGATGTCAATGTCTTAGGATTGCTACTAGAGGTTATTTGAATTACCTAATCTGGTGGCATGTGAAAATCCGCCTGCTGTATTGCTATGTACAACCGTTCGATGCTGCATAAAGTTCTCTGTCCGGTTACCGAGACATGATATCCATGATCCATCTTGTGGTGATACGTTACCCTTGAGCAAATCGGTGATTTTTAAGGTGGCTTTAATGGCGTGCAAACCGAAACGTAGGAGGGGCAACCTGGCGGGGGGTGGCAGGGTAGATGCCCAGCTGCCCGCCAAGAGGTACTTCGATTTGCGTGATTCCACAGCCAATTATTAAGTACTTCAAGTGATTGATGCTATGTCATCTGGCTTCGTACTTCGATTTGGACCCAAGCTGCGCCCCAAGGCATCTCCGACATCTTCTCGTTCCTTCTGACGTCGCCGCCTTGAAACCAAGACTATAACCGACGAAGTAGATCGTGTCTTTTTTCTGCATTTTTTGTCTAGGCTACCAGGCTTGATCTTATAGTTTTGGCTTCAACATTCTTTAGAGCATTTCTCAACGGGTGAAGACCTGGACTGCGAACTATTTTGGAGCGCCCGCACCAATAACAACCTAACCTTCCCGTCTCCAGCAGGCCTGTGCGACAATAGAAAACAAACCTCAGCAACTGCCCGAACTGCGACTTGATCTAAGAAGATCTACTTGTCCTTCGTTTTATGATCCGTGGTCGCATTTGCTGTTGCTGTTCCCTCGATAGTGTATCATGATTTGGTGCCGATCAGACATATAGACGATTGCATCATGGGCGAATCGTTTGACATACAGAACCTCCTCCAGGCGGGCTACTTCACCACTTCCCGAGCTAAGAGTCCGAAGCCGTATGTTCACCAAGATCTTGCTAAAGAACTACCACTTATGCAGAAAAATAGTCCATCATCGCCAAAGTTAGATGATCGTCCTTCCTCTCAACCCCCACCATCGCAACAACCACCATATCAGCTACCTTACTACCCTTTGATACCACGACCACGGTCCGCCGCGCCGACACGAGTACCAAGAGCTAGACCGCCGCCCCCATCTGTGGAAGATGAGGAAGTTTCTCTCAAGCGAGAGCATGGCGTGTGCCTCGCAAAGTATCAGGAAGAAGAGCCTCCATCTCGTGGAGATATTGAACAGAACCCTATGATAATGGAAGTTCATGAATATAACCCTGAGCGGCGCTTTGTTATTCTGACAGGGTCATCAAGCGGCTCAGAGGGTGGTGAAGCAGAAACGAGGGTTGGGTCGGACAGGAGACGTGAGACGGGGAGACGAAGAGAAGAGGATCGACGCAACGAGCCAAGCAGGAGACCTGAACCTGAACGAAGATCTGAACCCGAACGAAGATTTGAACCTGAAATGAGGAACGAAACAAAAACTCCTCGCACTGACCGTTTCGAGAAAGCCCAAAGGAACGAGCGACTCGAGCGACAAGACCGGCCATCGGGTGACGCATACACGGACACAAGATCCAGCCGGAGATACGATAGTAGTCTCAAGGCTGATGCAACAACGAGCAGGGAGCGTAGTCGACCACCGTTGGAAAAGAGAAGCAGTCGGCAGGATCTACCTCGACTCGAAACCGAATTTAGAGACGAACAACTCCCCGAAAAATACCGTACTCGTCCTTCAGCCCCCGCCAGTGGACGACATGACCAGCCCCCTGCACGACCCCCAAAGATTCCTCTTGATCCCCAGCTCGCACCTGAAGTTATTAAAAGCAGCGCCAGTGGACGGGATCAAGCATATTATGGACAGTCCCAGAGTGCTTCTCGTAGGTCTCCTACTCGACTAGGGCATGTATCAAGCGCCCCGAATGAACGACGATATGATAATGGCCACACTCGTACTTCTTCAACCGCTTCCACCTCAAAGCGTACGAATGTCGAGACTGAGAAACCGACACGCCCCCTTTCAAGAGAGCGGGTTGGAGATGCATCATCCCGCCCTCTTTCCAAGGATCGTGATGAGCAAGCTGCCCGTCCGCTTTCAAAAGAAAGAGTTGGAACTGAATCCTCTTACCGAGGCGATTACTTACCAAGAAGTACCAAGAAAGATAAATCCCCTTCCTATGGGAGGACTGATCGTGAAGATTATGGAAGATCATCGACATACCCTCCTCGTGAGCCAACACGGGAACCAACAATCAGACGTGATGACCTTCGTGATGATCGAGCCGACGACAATCGCTCTGGGGACGATCATCCAAAGGGTCCACGGGAATTGCACCCAAGACGTAAGAAGTCTGTCGTGTTGCAGGATGAACGCGAATCTCAGCCAAAGTTGGAAAAGGTTGACGCACCAAGTGGTCCCCGATTGAGACCAGGAGGACCTACGATGCCTATTCCAGTCGTTATACCCACGGGTTTGGCAGACTCGGATGATTTTACTCAAAACTTACGGCCTGCGTCAACGTTTCCAGTTGCTCGAGATAAGCATGTTCTTCCAGAGAGGCCCAAAAATGAGCTTCCATATCCCGTGGATGAGGACACTTTGATCGACCCCTTCGATACTCGCGGCAAGTCTGAAAGGATTGCTAGGCCACGATCCCAATACGAATCAGACCCGATCATATCAATGCCCGAGATGCCAACGCCTATTGCCATCGGCCCCGAAACACCACTTGAAGCCAGGCCAGCATCAGCTATTTCATCTGTCACTCGCTCTCCAGCTTCTTCGCAGTCATGGCAACCTCCAACATTTGACCCCAACCGAGATGGCGTTCGCCTTGAGAAACCGGTGGGGTCTGTTAGGCGTCACTCGGAGCATCAAGAAGCGACAGGTGTAACCACATTCCCCGAATGCCGCCGCAAGCACCCCGTTGCAGGTTTGGTGGATTGGCTTACACTGCCTCGTACAGAGTTCAACATTTGTCCTGATTGTTATGGTTCCGTCTTCGCCAAAACCGAATACCGAAAGCCATTCCAACCAATGCTTCGCCCCACGGCTCAAGCGATCGCATGCGATTTTGGCGTTGGACCATGGTATCGCATTGCTTGGCTTCTGACCTTGAAAAACGAAGTGCCGGATCTACGACTCTTCCATGAAGTTGCCAAAGCCATATCTACCACTTACAGCCTCCCATGCCCTGGTGATAGAGTCACCACCCGTAATTGGCTGACGCTCTGGAACCCATACACTCGACAGCCTGTATATGATTTTACCATATGTCCCCAATGCGCTCAAATTATCCAGGCACTGTTCCCCAATCTGACTGGCATCTTCATTCCTCTGGACTCCCGCTCAGAACCTACTAGGGGGCTTTGTGCCATGCGTTTTAAGCCAAAAAGAAAGCGTTTTGTTATGTATTTTGACGCCATGGAAACGACTTCAGATCAAGCTCGACTGGAACAGGAAGAGCCAGACCTTGGCACCCTTTCACAAGAAGTTGAGAAGATGGCCACAGTGAGCGAGTGTCAGGAAGACAAGCCAATTACCAACGGATACTGGCATGTCATGCAATACCTTCGACAGTTCTCTGTCTGTGGTGAATGCTTCGATGAGGTTGTCAAGCCTTCGATAAAAGACGACAATGTCATCGCTCGCAACTTTTATATGAAGCCACAAAAGCTGCCACTCGCAACCTGCCAGCTCTACTCTAATCGAATGAGAGAGATTTTTAGAAAGGCATGCCGGTGGAATGACCCCAAATATTTAGAAGCTAAGGTACTTGAGAGGATGGATGTCGAGGCTATGATTCACGAAAAGCTGGCAAAGCTGGATAGATCCAAACATGAAGACGAGGATTGGGTTGAGGAACAGGTAGATAAGTATATTCAAGAATGGAAGAGGTGGGAATGATGGGATATGACGCAAGGGTTACGATAAGGTGGGACATCTGCATCTTGGAGTAATTAGAAGGACATAATGAAGACATGTACTTATGCTAATACGGAGCGACTCGAGTGAGCCTTTATGAGAATGACACGAACATTATATGAACATTGTCTATGTTGTATCTACTATAGTAGGTACCTACCTACTAACCCACCTACTAGGTACCTTATCCAAGTAATAACTAGTACGGAGTACCTTGGTGCTCTCATTGTAGGTAAGCCACGATGATCCCCAGATCAGTGCGAGTAACACTACTCGCACTGCCATTTAGTGGGATGCAAACTCGCTACTTGAAGTGGGGCAGACTTAGGGTCTCTCCGCCCACCAAACCGCAAAAATATCCTGACTGAAATTTCGCGAGCCTTGCAACCTCCCACTCCATCACCAATTTCGACGCCGCACGACCCGAGGTACGAGCTCAACGCCAGCTGTTGCAATTGATCTGGAACTTTTTTATACTAACCCAGGCATCATCAATAGGTCCAAGTCTCAACCTTCGCAATGGCTTCGCGACCTACCGTCTCTATCATCGGCAAAGATGGTGCTCCCACTGGAGCTACCCACGCCATTCCCGCCGTCTTCACCAGCCCGATCCGACCGGACATTGTCCAGCAGGTTCACACCGGTATCGCTAAGAACAAGCGACAGCCTTATGCTGTGAGCGAGAAGGCTGGTCACCAGACCTCTGCCGAGTCTTGGGGAACTGGTTAGTACACGATGTCTTTTTCACACAGATTTGTGGTTCTAGAGGGGAAATTTTCTGTGGGCGGGGAGAAAATCACGGAAGTGGACGAGGGAGAGACGACAAATGCCATGGATTGCATGGCGATGAGCAGAACAACAGGCTAACCACATGGCAAACAGGTCGTGCTGTCGCTCGTATTCCCCGTGTCTCTGGTGGTGGTACTCACCGCGCTGGTCAGGCTGCTTTCGGTAACATGTGTCGTTCCGGTCGCATGTTCGCCCCTACCAAGATCTGGCGCAAGTGGCACATCAAGGTCAACCAGGGCCAGAAGTAAGTCTTTTTAATCGACGTTGAGGCTCGTAATTTCAGGGCTAACGTGCAAAACCAGGCGATACGCCGTCGTCTCTGCTCTCGCTGCCTCCGCTGCCGTCCCCCTGCTCCAGGCCCGTGGCCACCAGGTCAACTCCGTCCCTGAGGTTCCTCTGGTTGTCGACTCCGCCGTCTTCGAGGGTGCCGCCATTGCCAAGACCGCTGCTGCTTTCGGTCTCCTGAAGGCTGTTGGCGCTGGTCCCGATATTGAGAAGGTCAAGAACTCCAAGAAGCTCCGTGCTGGTAAGGGCAAGCTTCGTGGCCGACGTCACCGCCAGCGACGTGGCCCTCTTGTCATCTACGACCCTGAGACCGATGGCAAGGAGCTCGTCACTGCTTTCCGCAACATCACTGGCGTCGAGACCTCTCCCGTCACCGCTCTCAACCTCCTCCAGCTCGCCCCTGGTGGTCACCTCGGTCGCTTCATCGTCTGGACCTCTGCTGCCTTCAAGGCCCTTGACGAGATCTACGGTTCCACCACCGAGGCCTCTGCCCACAAGCGTGACTTCCTCCTACCCTCCAACGTTGTCTCTCAGGCCGATCTTACTCGTCTGATCAACAGCTCTGAAATCCAGAGCTCCCTCAACGCTCCCAAGGGCGAGGCTGTCACCCGCCGATCTGCTGTCCAGAAGAAGAACCCTCTTAAGAACAAGCAGGTCATGCTTCGCCTGAACCCTTACGCCTCCGTGTTTGCCCAGGAGGCTCAGAAGAAGCAGAACTAAAATAATTCTCGACTTGCTGGGTGTGCAGCGGGTTAAGACGGAACTAGATGATGGGTCTTGCATGGTTTGATATTGAGGCGTAATGGCTTCTTTCAAGGTTGAGCTCTCTTAAAAATGAATCAGAGATATGATACGAATTACAGCCTGACTCGGCATTGGTTCCACAACTTGATGCTTGTTTGCCGTAACTGTGATCTTGACTTGCTATGTCTGCTTGCAGTGTGATTGTCATAATAGCAGTCGTTTTCGTTTTCATGACTGATACCATATACACATGTGGCATCGAGGTTGACCTGTACAGTGACTACCTAGGTATCTTACATGTTGGTAGCACGGGCTGTTTTTCTTGTTCAATGATCGTCATCCAGCAAATGAAGCTGTTCATCTATTTACTCTAGCTGAGCAACTCTTCGAGTAGCTTCTCAATCTGTGCCGTATCGTTAATCTTGAAGAATTCAGCCACAGATCGTGCAAATCTGCTTGAGCCGTCGTCAATATTCTCGTCGCTCTCTGCTGCAAAGCACAGTCGTATATACTGCCAACCACGCTTTTCCCGAATCTCCGGGGTGGCACTGAACATGCTACCCGGGCTGCCCAGCACCAGATGAGGTGCATGTGTACTATGGATCAAAAATGCATTTGCCAATGCGGTGCCATCAATAACAGGAGCAATGTTACCCCCTTTGGACTGGTAGAGAGGGTGCTTCTCGAAGTGGACACGCACCCAGACGAACATGCCTCCACGGGGCCAGTCAAAATCGAACAGGCGTATCTTGCTGACAACTTCGGAGTCCAAGTCTGGGTATTGGGACGTTGGCTGCCTCGGAGAAAAGGCATTCTTCTCAAGGATAGAGCACATTCGGGTCATGCGACGCTCGTACTCTCCACGAAGTCCCTCAAGCCATCGGACCCAACCATCAAGCTGCCAGCCAGTGAACGAGGGTTTCTCTGATTCCGGGAGAGAGGAGAATGTCTCAAGAGTTGATGAATGGGGGCCGAGAATGGCTTGAGCAATGAGTGCTTGGACAAAACCTGAGGGCTGGCCAGTGCTGGTCTCTGCGATCCTATTCATCGAAAGTCAGCCTTTAAGATATCGATTACTGAGATACAGAGTAACATACCTAGTAAGACGCTCGATGAATGCGGGTTGCGCAGTGACATAACCCAATCGGGAACCAGGAGCAACTGTCTTGGAAAAGGTATCGAGACGAATGACACGGCCGTCAACATCAATGCTAAGATATGATGGAACAAGCGAATCTATAAAGTCGTACCCAGATGACTTGACTGTCTTGTGTGAATCGGCCACTGAGGGGATAGCATAGCCCCTAGCTTTGGCTTCGTGTATCGCAGCGGAAGGGAACTGGAGATACCAATACGGATCATCTTCAACAATGATGATGTCGTACTTGCTTGCCAGCGCGTAGACCTCCTTTCGTCTCTGAACGCCTACAACACCACTGGTAGGGTTGTCTCCCATCCTGTATTTAGTGGTCAGTATACGAGCGCGTTCTTACTTAAGCCAAATTACTCACGTTACCGTGTATAAGAAATGTGGCAGTCGTCCGTTTTGAGGATTCCAGTTCTCGAGCACTTCTCGCAAACCACCAGATCCTTCGACTATCATACCTTCCTCGTCAATCTCAACTGGAACGACATTGACTCCAAGAGGCCGAGCTTGAGTAAGGATGTTACCAAACACAAAAGTCTCACAGAGCATGCCCGGCCGCTCTTCCACGGGATGCAACCCCTCATACCAGGGGTCAACCAGGAGCTGAAGGACCTTTGAGAACCCATCGGTGCCGCCATTGTTGAGAATGACATCCGCGCCACCTTGGTATGGAACGTTTGGGTGAAGTACTTGGTTCGTGAACTGCCTAATGAAAGAGTGCAGCGGCGGGTAGCCAGTCACCTGTCCATACTGAAGGGCAGTGGCAAGGTCAACCTTCTTAGTTATGTCTGGCTCGTTTAGAATCTTGGGTATAGAGATCCTAGACGATGTTTTCTTGTAATCTGGATTTCTCGGGGCGTTTTTGTCCGGACTGTTGCTATGTCCAATAACACTGCCTGACAGAGACTCAGTTGGTGGCTCAACCTCGTCAGGGTAATTCGGCGATGGCTCCCAACGGTCCGCGTTGGATATCTGAGCTTCCAAGGTATCGAAGGGGAAATATTTGACATTGGGCATTCCTACCAGCCGTGTTAGTACGGACGTGTAAGACGGAGGCTAACAATCAAGGTTTCGGTGCCTCGGCGCCGGAATCGTCGATCACCGAGACCGAGTGCTACTTACCTCCAGCAAAATTGCTGATGCCCGGAATCTGCATGAATTTGTAAAAGGCCTTGATATTGCTTGGCTTGCGATTTCTAGTCACTTTCGAGAACAGGTGCGACAGGTCTTTGGGTGGAGGTAGAGCTTGGAGAGCCGTCGCAGCTTGCGAAGCTCGGGCTGCAGCATCAGTTGCGGATGGTGCCATTGCCAAGATCAAGACCAGTTGATTTTTCAGAAATTGTTGTGTTTCCAGGGAAGAACTTGATGGATGTAAAGGCAATCAATATGTAAGAATGAAAGAACACAAGCAGATAAAATAGAGGTTCTTTTCCCCTCTTCAAGTACCCTTGACGATTCTTCGCGTATCTCTAACCGGATGTTCTAATGATAAGGCAGACCAACTATTGCCCTGAATGGGTTGCACCAGACCTGTTCAATCGCATTCCCGATGGCCGAATTGCCCCAAAACGTTGGATCCATGGTCCTTCCGACTGCATTACAAATCCAACCCCGACTCCCGCCATTCTAACCCACCATCACAACATCATTGCACTCGCACCATCCCCAAAGACCCCATAGTTTGCCGAATCGGATATGGAGTGAGTGGGAACCACCACCAACGGTTTGCTTTACAGTCTGAAGCCCTTGTCCTAAGCATCCTATCACATCGTCTGGGGTCAAGAGGATAGTGAATCGTAAAGTCCTAGACAAATGGCGAAACTACATTGCGAATTTCCGTAATACCTCGTCTTTCAGTCTTAATCAGAGCTCTTCTCCCCTTTCTCCACATCAGGTTGAGCTCCAGGCTCATAGTGAAATCCAATTTCCTCAAAGGTCTGAGCCTTGCAGCCTAGTTGTTCGAATCTGGCCTTGGCTTTGAGGAACATGCTGCGCTGCCACATGAGCTCATCATTCCAGTAGGGCGGCTCTTTTCCTGGCCGCTTGGCCTCCATAATCCAATCGTGCAATTTGTTGATGTAGTAGCCATCTCCGTTGGGACCAAACACATGTAAAGCGTCGCCTTCCTGCTTCTGCAATGCCTGACTCCAAGCTTCCATGGCTTCCCGAGAAGGGAGCTCAATGTTATTAGACCACACAGCTGAAAACAGAGCTGCTTGGCTCTCACTCAACGGCCAAGGGGCTGCTTTCATGTTGAGACCCGGGAAAACGAGGGTTGGATGCTGAATATTGAAAACATGTTGGTACAATCCATGCACACCTCGGCCTGTGGTAATGAGCTGGTGGCCTAGATCCCCAAGAAATGGGAAGCTAAAGAGGAAGCCGGTGCAGAAGATGATGGCGTCAATATCCGTCTCAACTCGGCCATCCTTGAAACGGATTCCCTTCTCCTCAACCAAGAACTCCTCAACCTCTGCTGTTTCCGTACATCCAGAGTGAGCTAGTCGATCTGGGGGTGTAGGATGTCGCACTGACAAGATCGCAGGCTTTCTACACTCCTGATTGATCTGCAAAGCAATGTCGAGCCCAGACGGGCCATTACCAATCACAACTACCTTGCTGTCTCTAAATGGGTAGGGAGTGCGATACTGTTTAGAGTGCGTAATTACTCCGGGGTACGCCTCGTTAAACTCTTTCAAGTTCTTCATATTAGGCAGATATGGTATAGAGTAGTGACCGTTCGCAACGACCAAGGCATCAAAGGTATCCGTGGTTATCTCGCCACTATTGATAGTCGATTGTGTTTCAACTTCCCATCTGTCCCGACCATCTCGCACTGTCATAGTCACCCGCTCGACACGTTGGCAAAAACGAATTAGGGGTTTGACATCATCTGCATAGTTGACCAGATAGTCCTCGATCATAGGCCTCTCGGGGAAGAGCTTCGAGTCCTCGGGAAAGGCTTGGTCGGAAAATCTCATGACTTCTTTTGGGATATTGGCGTGTAGATTCTCGTACATCGGCGAAGTGAAAATCGGAGCTGATGTCGAATTCCATCTTATGGGGTTTTCAGGAGGGCAATGAGGATCTTCTTGAGGCACAGGACAAGTTCCTGGGGCTAACCCATAGTATCGCCAAATGCCGCCAACATGGTCTTGCTGCTCGAAGATAGCAATGTCTTCAAAACCCTGCGCAATGAGATATTTCGCTGCCGCAAGTCCAGTAGGACCGGCCCCGATGATTGCGATTTTGTGGACGTCGAAAGACGTCGGCTGAGTCAGAGAGCCCATATTGTGCTGTAAGAGATGAAGCAACTAATGAGACAGCCTCCCGTCGTAAGCATGAGCCGATTCTTCACTGGTGTAAAGTTGTGAAGCAGGAAAGATAAACAGCACATCAACGAGTTGCCTAGGTAGTAGTCAAATTCTTCAATGGACAAGCCTGGGAAGAGTCATCAGCTTTCCCTTGCCATCGAGATACGCCTAAACCTGAGTGGGGGGGTAGGGGCCATTTCGACTTTGACCCGACTCTTTTTACTGCTTCTGTTAAGTCACAGTAGTTTCGGTGCTTCCCATTGGAAGTCCTGGCCTGTTGTCGGCCCCAGAGCCGCATAAGAGCCGCCGTCTAACACCCGGCGATTTTCAACAGCACTTCAGTGATAGACTGATAGGGTTGACCCCGGGGTGCAAAGAAGACTTCTAACGTTAATTCAGGTGTCAAAATTACTTAGTTCAAGATTCTCTTAATCTATACTAAATTATACTAAGCTTATCCAAGCTTACCCAAGGCTTCTTGTCACTCAAGATAGAGGTCCTCGGTTTTATTGCATCCCCATGCTAGACCGCGATCCCTTGACCGCCTTCTACTTTCGGACCTATCCCCACCACAGCTTCCTCCTTGCTCGGAAGCTTGCATATCGATTTCATTGTTCCAACAACAATTCACAGGTCCACGAGCAAATCAGCGCCTCGCACACGCTTAACAGTAGCTTGACCTAACGGTAAAGACCTACGAGATGCGACAACCATAAAATCATAGAAACAACAGATAAAGCTGTCGCATATGGTTTAATACAGCAACACAATCCCTCTGGCTTTTCAGGTCCCGCCGACGCGACTGACATTGCGACCAAACCACGATGAACAACTCGCAACCCAAAGCATCACCACTCGACCAGGGCGAACATATATCAATCGCCCAGCTCAGTCCGGATGTCTCAAGTCAAGACGCACGAGTTATAATTGGCACCGTAACTATCACATGGCCATTTAGCATCCTCAACAAATCTATCGCATTTCTCCTAGCTGAGCGAGACTTTCGACTCCGGCGCGAGAATGGCCAGGTGCGGATCCGTTTCCATGGTGCAGCCGCTAGGGTGATCGCAGATGCATCGCTGGGAGCAGGGGATGAGGTTCGTGTGAGCCTGCAGGGTGTCAAGTGGGAGAAGAACGAGACGCAGACTCAAGTCGCAGGAAGCACTCTTGCGTGGCAGCTCGAATTCTCAAATCGCTTGTTAATTGGAATCCGTCGACCCGGAGAAGAACAAGACACGTTGCTCACTATTGACGCCCCAGACGCGGAGACGGGAGTTACTACTACCAACGGCCAAATTGATAATACTGACCAAGTCGACACCCTCACATCCGTGCCCGAACGACCTGCTACACCTACGCCTTTGTCTCCAGAAGCCACCTTGCCTCTGAAACGAACTGCTTCATCGAATTTGGATCCTCTTGAATTCGCTTCGCCTGCTTTCCTCAAACGAGCGCGTGTCTCTTACGGTGCATTATTCGAAGGCGATATAGACATGTTAGATGACGAAGTTGGCAGGGCCAAGTCGAAAAAGCGTACACGGTTCAGTCTACCTGCCAACTCTTGGCGTTACACTAGCCGATCCCCTAGTCCTGAGCCCGAGAATGATCATGAAGAGGAAGATAAAGAGGAGTCCTATGTGAGCAGTGTCTCACAGCGCAATGGCGAGACAGAAGATACTACCGCGAACACACCGCCGCGACCGGCGATGGTTGACCAAGGCAGTCAAACAGTATATGTTGACTTTACTCCAATGCCCAGTGTGCAGGTTCTGGCTGAATGCAGACCAGCGTTTGGGTTGACACAGACGACTCCCACACCATTTACCCGAACGAGACAGTTTGAGAGGGACGACTCTCTTGTGAACCAGTCTTTACCGCTCGCAGGGAACTCGACAACACCACAGGGGATGCCACAGGGGACAGACGAATATTTACTGGGTCGTACCCCAAGCAACATTAACACCGATATGGCTTTCAGCTTCCCCCCACAGACCGTACTCTTTCCTCAGGCCACGGGTTATTTTCCGGAAGAAAATGCTCGAAATATTGGGGCGGATTCGCCTAGTTCCGTTCCAGGAGAAGTACTGGGAGATTATCCAGCTGAGTTCCTGGAGACTGAAAATCTCCCTCAGAATGCTATAGAAGCTCTTGCGGGTCTCGCTGGGCATGAACCAGCATTTCACTCTACATTCGCTGCAACTTCGCAGCCAACCCAGACTGCTTGGGCTGTAGGATCATCCCCTGGACCCCGCTCTGTAGTTGCTAGTAGCGACGCTGAGAATCCAGTCGAAATCTTGAGCTCTTCGCCACTAAGGGAACAAGGGTCGCCGGAATCTAGTAGAGACCGCCAGTTATCTCCCTCACGAGAGAACACGGATATGAACACAACCGCAAACGTATCTCCAGAACCCACACTCGAGGAACCGGCCAGTGAAGCAGAGTACTATCGCGATGGTGGTGATGAGCCTGGCGATGATTACGACTTAAGGAAGTACTCCCGCACGCACGATGACGATGACGATATAGAGACATCCGAAGAGGAACCCGATCTCGATACCAATGACCCTGATACACAAATCATGAACCCCGACGAAGATGACGCGGATCGCGATGAAGATGTCTTAAATCAAGAGGAATATCTTGACGACGAATACCCTGACACGTACGAACAACGATCTGACATTGAAGCAGAAGAATACGAAGGGTCGGAAGTGGATGCTGAAGGTGAATATGACTCGGATGAATATGATTACTATGACGAAGATTGCGCAGAAGCGGAAGCAGACACCCGCCCTTCTGCTACCCTTGCTTCTAGGGAGCCCATTGTCATCGACCTCCTTTCAGATTCCGAAGATGAGGAAGCGCCCGCACCAGAACCAGAACCAGAACCAGAACCAGAACCAGAGACAACAATGGGTGTAGAGGTCAAAAATACAGACGGCAACTCAGCACTTGACACAGAAGAGGCGGAAACACCACCAATGTCCAAGATAGAAGAGGATTCTGAAGTACCCGAAACAGATGAGATTATGGCTGAAGAGGAAAGCCAGTGTCTGTCGCGGTTCGACACGGACGAAGAACCCCTGCCTTCATCAAGCAAGGGCGGCAAGCAGGAAATAGAGATACAAACGGTTGACAGCGGCCAAATGGGTTCAATGGATGAGGGCCAAGTCCCTACATCTCATATTGAAGACTCAACCAAAAATGAAGCTGAAGCTACCGAGGCCACCATTTGTACAAACAAGCAAAGGGGTGACAGTGAGATCATAGACAAAGCAAAGTCGCCTGTCCCTTCAACTACCCCTCGGGAGTCTCCCATCGCAGAAGAATTGCAATCCCATGGTTACGAAGCTGGAGAGGAATCAAATCCAATGGAAACGGAAGCATGCGATATCGACATGGGGAATACCCCTCCACTGCAAGAAGCAAAAGGGCACGAGACAAAGGATATTGATTCTGCTCAGTCTGCTGCGACAAAATCGCTAGACGAGACTGCAGTTGAGCCTGAAGTGACGGTCGAAGCCATGGAGATTGATGAACTACCATGCAAACCCACTCCAACAGCAGAAATTCTTGAGGCCAACGATGATACTAGCAAACAAGCAGACACCGCGACCACGGAAGCTCCTTGTGAAGCATTAACACACTCCCAAGAACCATCCCAACAGCCACAAGAGGCTCTGTACGATGATGCAAGATCGTTAAATTTCCACAAAACCGTACCGTTACCCAGCGAGAGTCAATCTGTGGCTTTCGAGATTCAGGAAAATATAGAATCCCAGACATCCCAAGATCTTGAACATTCTGAACCGCATGAAAACATATCGGACCGCTTGTCAGAGATGGCTACTAACCCACCTTCTCACACGATGAATGCCTTGTACCAAGCCGACAGGGGTGAAGTTGAGAAGGCAAGCGATGAGGCACTGCCTGAAAATGGTGGTCAAATTTCCCCTCCACCAACGCAGAACCCAGAAGTCCAGACCCCGCCGGAAGACAGCATCAAATTCTCACAAAACAATTCTGTTGAACATCTTCCCTCTCCTGGCGGCACACAACAGGTGATTGAGGTCGAAACAGTCGACACCCTTAGTGTCGTCACTCATGCCCACCAGATAACGGAGGAGGAGGAAGGACCAGAGGATCAGATCATGGCCGAACTATTACAACAGTCTCCCATGCGATCCGAAACACACCTTCCTATGGATCCTGCTTTGTCCACGGTATTGTCGCAAACTAAATCGCCTGAACCCACTGGTCCAGCTGATAGGTCACTCGTAGGATCTTCCCGAGACACTGAGGCAGCATCTGAGGTCATTGTCGCCAAGTCTTTGCGACCTCGACGACACAGGCCAACTAAATCATCAGGTGGCCATGACCACGACGATCCTAGCCTGGCTTTTATCACAGCCACGTCCACCTTGAAGACCACGGACCATGGAAGTAAGCCTAGCAGTCCAACCACATCAAACAGCAAGACACGAAGTAAAACGCACCACGATGATCCGAGCATCCAACTGGCAGGTGGCTCCATACAGGCAGATACAAAGAGCAAAGGGAAGAGAAAGGCAACCGACGATGAGAGTATTCACAGCGTGGACAACAATTCACCAGGATCCCAGCGAGTGTTGCGTTCGAGAAACGACCACGGTGACCCTAGCATATTGCTTGCGAAAGGTTCAAGTCCATCGACTCGCCAGACTAGAAGTCAAAAGACGCCAGATCCAAAGCGAGAGACCCCTAGGCGTGAAACTCGCTCGGTGTCGCGAAGTTTTCATCGGCAGGATGAGTCCCCGAATATGTCGTTCGCTTCGCTTAAATCACCTTCCATAGCTGGCTCTACAGCGACTGTGCCTGAAGAAGAGGATGTCAAACCTCTGAAAATGCAGCTGGTCAAAAGCCTGCGGACGAATCTGCCCGACTTTCTGTCGCTTAAGATGCTCAGCAGAAACTCAATCGACAAGACGACGGATATTCTTGCTGTCATAACACAGTCACCGCCTCCTCCACACCGACCGAAGCACGGCCCTCGGGATTTCATGCTCACTTTGTCTCTCACGGATCCGTCGACCGCGCCGACACAGGTCCGAGTAGCCCATATTTTCCGGCCCCATCTAACATCCCTACCGGATGTAGACAGTGGAGATGTTATCCTCCTCCGCCGGGTCAAGGTGGTGTCAATGAAAGGCCGTGGCTTCGGCGTCCGTTCCGAAGATAGCTCGTCCTGGGCAGTCTCGAAATACAACGAACGAGAAATTCTTACGCAGGTCAAGGGTCCACCTATAGAAATTACCCCAGAGGAGATCGAATATGCCAAGGGTCTGCGGCATTGGTGGAGCCTCCAGGATGACAACGCTATGGGCAAGATCGAGACGGCGTCCCGGAAGGTGACCGAGGCAGGTAAAGAGAACGCCAAATGAGTGGACGGGCATAAGAAGAAATATTGTGGATTGGAGAACGTGGCAGGGATCTCACCTACGGCATATAGAAAAAGGGCATGAATGCATTCATTGCTTTCGTTTATGTATTTTGGAGATTTATGACTGACGGTGTTTTGGGAGCAAACAACGTCAACAGGCAACCTTTTGACATAAGGAGGCTGCTAAAAGAATCACATCATTCTGTAGCTAATTAGGCCCGATGGCTGATATCGTAATTATTTGCAATTCGATTTTTTCCCCTCATGTATCAATACCCAACGCAGTCACAGGCAAACAAGTGTATCAAATCTACTTATGCCGAGGGTATGTTCACCACATGTAAGCTGCGAGCAAGCTTAAGTTTAAGGTACGAGCAGAGCTGATGGCCCGATATCGGGATGATGTGACTCTTTTGCGAGATCTCCAGACACTTATGGCTTGTGACAATGAATGAACATTCGTGTAATTGCAAGTAGCCAAACCATTGTAGGAGTCATAAGGTGGCGTCAGGGACAAGGTTTGGTGGAGCAGGATAATCTGGGGGAACGGAGGCTTCACACCAGACAGCTAGATGGGAGCTAGGACGAACGGCAACGGGACTTCCCCAGATGTCAGACGGGTATGTTGCGTCGATGGTAGCACTGGATTCT
This sequence comes from Fusarium subglutinans, assembly GCF_013396075.1. Lineage (NCBI taxonomy): Eukaryota > Fungi > Ascomycota > Sordariomycetes > Hypocreales > Nectriaceae > Fusarium > Fusarium subglutinans. The sequence goes on from NW_023502217.1 coordinate 86,317, forward strand.
TAAGGTAAAGCAAGGTCAGGGAGTTCTATGGAGTAGACATATTTAGCACGGAGCCGCACCCTCGGTACCTGTCCGTGAGTGGGCACGGGGTAGGCACGAGCTAACTTATGAAAGGAACACGCCTCAGACATTCTCTGGGGTTGAAATTGAACTTGCTAGCTCCTGTATTCGTTTGTGTCAAGCGAAGCCGTTTTGAAGAATATGGTTGCAAGTGACGTTTGTTTTTACTCATTAGAGCAATAGTTGCCCACGTCTTGGTTACTGAAGTTAAAGGCATGCGAGGCGGGGTAGCTCTTCGTTCTAAAGGGAGCTCGGGGAGTGTGAGGAGGTTCGGAGAAACGGAACATGATGAATGTCTACATATTGATTGATGTCGAAAGAAGCTCGGGGTGTGCAGTGAACGAGCTATCCAAGTCTGGCTGGTGTCTTGCCGTCCAACAACCATGATGTTTCCCCGGCAAAGATTCAGTGATATGCTTAGAGTAAGGCTTGAGCATCACATGAACTATCGGTTTATTCTTGCAATCCAACCTCCTGAGATGGTGTATGTCCTGATGCGGGGACGGGAATTTTCTTTGCTTGCTTGGATAACCTCCTACGCAGCACATTTAAGCCAGACAAGGACATTCTCAGCTTGGCCGAGGCAAGCCGATCTATGACTTGGGAGCATATGAACTAATAGGTTACTGCTCTTCAAACACCGGGCATATCAACAGTGGTTGTGGTTCCCAACAGAAAAATGTCGGATTCCTACCTAGGCCGAAGTAAACCTGGGATAGGCACTTGCTGATGTGATGTGGTTGATATCTCTGATACCAGTGGCTGGCTTCCAGCTATTGTTGAGCTTGTTGACGTTGAAGATACTTTATTCAAAGCCACCTTAGTGGATTGGCATTCTACTGAAAGTGTCCATATCGGCAAGACTAGCCATTACTTGCTGCATCGGAATTTAGTTTGTCGATCTTCGTCCATCGAGGAGCTGATTTGATATGCCACAACGGTCCAGATACCGTGATACCGACATATACCCCCGAAAGATGTATGCTAGGAAAGCATAGCAGGTAATTCGGCGTTGCGGAGGGTTGCCCGTGAACATCAAAGGTGAATGCTTGCTAGTGCCGAAATACTCCAGGGTAACACTAATAACGTCCAGATGGATGGATGCAAAGTCACGATGCTGCAGAGGCCGAAGCTTGTCCGAGAACACAGACATCATATGCCGTGGCTTGGACTTGTGATTATATGTGTCATCACATGCATGGATGCTTATTGTGCTGGGGAGTTATTGAGTTTCAGTTCAGCAACATAAATTTTGTTGACGTTTTGACAAAGCCCCGATCTAGACAAGTCAACAAGATCCTGGAGAGGATAGACGAATGCGGGGTGACGGCATGGCACCCAATAGGCGGGCTGTCTGGACGATTCAAGGCTAATTTTCTATCAATCGTCTCATTTTGTGTAAGCTGAATGACTCAAATTGAGTTGGGGAAGAAAGTCACGAGTTGTAGTAGCGAGTCCTGTTGAGATACTGTCGACAGCTCTGGCACAGCAATGGTAACTCAATGATTACCAATGCTTCCAGACCAAAAGAGAAAACCCCTTGGAATCAATTAACCTGACTCAAATTTAGCCAGGGACCGAGTGGAACTCAGGTGAAGGGAAGAAGAAAAAAAGGTCGGGCATGGTGAGAGAGAAGTGGGGTCACCTTCCTGGAGATTCCGTGGTGAGACGCGCGAGACCTTGAACCTCTAGAGGTTAGGCGTACCCGAGCATGCCCCTGTCTCGCACCTTCCCCGCTGGATCCATTTGTCGATCTCCACTATCCACATGTACATCAGCAAAGTATCCGCTGAACTCTGATAAATGCATGAAATTAGGCTTTGCGATGCCTCCCGGACAGGTTTCCTGCAGCCTGGGGAGTCAGTGGATCACATTTCGGGAAGACGCTTCCTGCCTGACCCGCGGGATTGCTTCTGGGCTGGAAGGGCGCTAGTGAGGGCATCCACTCGGGCAAAGCCGGAAGGCTTTTTGACTTATTGAAGTCGTGAGACATTCCCTAGTTTTCGTCTGGCCCAGGGAGGCGGAGCCCAAGACGTGCATGCGCAATAGCAAATGAAACAGTATCTGAGCCCAAGGAGGTTTGTTGAAATGATTTGTGATGTGAGTTTGAGGTGGAATCAGGTATCACCATCAGGAGAAATTAACAAAACTTGATATGTACCTGGGCAGAGGATGGGGAAGCGCATGAGCCATTGCCTCTTTGGAACAAAATTTTACTCAATGACTGATGGCAGTAAGTTTCTAGGGTTGCAGAGTGTATCTGATACGTAATGCCACTTCTCCTACAGCAAACCGTTGGGGAAACGGCAGCGCTCTGATCACACACTGTTCGACATTCATTTCCCGTCAATTTCGGGCCAGAGTGAGTTTCGGTGAGTCGGCCTGTGAGAACCCCATTTACGAGATGCGTTGGTAAGCATCTAAAGATAGGTATCTGTTGTGGCCACGGCGCTGCAGACACATGGACTTTGCTGACCGTATCTTACGTACGACGCAAAATGATAATAATAATGCAACTCACCGTACCGTGTGCCTATGTATGGGGAGACGCAAGATGATGGCAATCGATCCAATCTCAGCAAAAGCAAGCAAAACGGATGCGCATGCAGGTCTAGTGTGCGTGGATCAGCACTTCTTTCCAACGGCATTGCTTCTTACTGATAACTGCAGCACACAGTAAAGAGCCGAATCAGGTTCTGGAGCCTGTGCTGTTAATGATACGAACGTTGAGACAAGTCAGTTCATAGAGAGATGTATCAATAATTGTCAGACCCTGAACCTGGTAAGGGAGAACATTCCCGATTACTAGGGTTTCTCTTTGCATTTCACATGGTTGCATAATATCCTCCCAACTCCGTACCCCTTTCTCGGCCTCAAAAGGGTCGGGCCGTTGACGAGTGGTATGATCCGTATCTAGAGACCTGTCTGTACTGCTTTGCTTGTGAGCAACAAGGGAAACATTCAAAATTGGAAGGACGAGATTCTCATATGTTCAAGACTATTATAGGATAGATGTTCATGTTGTAAATTACTACGTTGAGTGAGATACCTTGTGCCCCACAAGTCTCCACGACCTTAGGACAAAGCTTGAAGATATGTATATTGCAAGAGCAGGCTAGAAAACTGGCATGGATTCTTATTTTGTTGTTGATATCAACAGAGAAACACTTCGATACTACGTTTTCGCGGAGAATATGTATAGAAAGAATAAGTAAAAACATTAACTCCGTGAAAGATTCGCAAACAAAAGGAAATCACCAGAAAGTCCCCATTATACCGTGACAGCGCCTAATGTGAATTGAGGTCAGATTAGTCGACGCGTAAGAGTTTACCCTGGACAAACTGAGTAAAGTACCTACTTTAGCTTTCAAGCATACGGAGTATTAGCAGGACAAGTGAAAACACATAGAACACAAATGTCAGATTCTTTCGGACTTGCAGGGCTTGCAAATTCAGTCCAATCACAACCTCACTAACAGATGGAGCGTCCACAATGCCCCGTCAACCGGAGGAGCTCCAGAGAGGGGCCTCCAAGAGTGGATGTTATCGGATGTCCAGTGGGGACCTCGCCGGGGCCTTGTGCGCCGAGACCTTGTTCCGAAAGCACGACATCGGGTCGCAAAGCGAGACGTTGTGTCCATGAAGGTCTGCCAAAAGATCGATGGCAATCTAGGCATGGGTTATTATTCGGTTAAAGACAACACCGGGATTCTTTGGCCTCTTTCTTGTTTTGGTTATTGCAATCTCTTTAAACTTGAGCTTTGAGGCTCAACACTTTCATCCTCGATTATCCATTTATCCATATTACACAGTAACACAGAAATTGCCGTCCACTCACTACCCGTACCTTTCCCTCTGATGGCATCCGTAGAAGCAAAGCCCTGCCAGCCTCATGTTTTCCATGATCCCTCCCCCTTGAATCTCATCTTGTCAATTATGTCTGACATTTGTTCCTCTGCGTGTTCTAACTTAGGTTCTAACCAGGGCTTGGACAACGATGTGGAACCACTTAAGCTAGCCCCCGTAGTCGGCGCCGTTGTCCTTTACTGTACCTCCGTTTTCCGTCCTCAAGTGCTCGTCGTGACACTGCCAAAGGTTATTTTCCTCACCATTCTATGACTGAGCACGGCAGTCGTCGGCCTGTACCCTGGCTTGTGAGAACATTAGTAGAGATACCGGCGCCGATTGAATCAAGATATGGCCGACAGTAGGATTTTATCTGTAGGCAATAGATAGGGTGACTCGTTTTAGGGCTATTGCATGACAGACAGACAAGTGTAAAGTCCTGGAAATTATACCACCTCGCCTCTCTGTTCAATACAGTATTTACTCAATTGTCAATATCGGATATCTTCTTGCTATTGGGAGAATCCCAGCGCCTATGATTCTTGACAACACGACTTGACCCCCACCATCACCCCATTTGGACCATCGTCAAGTGGTTTCTGCGCCCATTTACAGATAACTACACCGGTGTCCTTACTGAGCCTCACCAAGGTAAATCGACCTATAACCCACGAGAGATTGAATTTATGGAGTGTTTCGCCGAGTGTCTATATCTGGTTTCATTTGACCGAGATGCGAATGTGGAATGCTCTTGAAAGTGGCCATATCACTGATCGTCTAAGGACTCGACCACATCTCACATCCCAGCGTAACGCATCGTGAAGCGGACGTTCACCCGCACGTTCATAGGGGCACAGGTTCTGCTACGTACTCCACAGTCAAAGCCACCGAGCAGAGAGCGTAAATCAAAAGTCAAGTGACTCATAGACACAGAAATATTAAGGTAAGTTTGAAAAGTCATGTTCGGGACTCTTTCTAATACCGAAACAGTTGCCAAGCTCCCCCATTATTTGGCGAGTGAGAGTCCTGCCTCAAGAGGAAAGAAGACAGAAGCTCGACCTGTAGCTTCCGCGGCCAGGGTCCTCGTCTCAGTTCCATCCGCAGCAAAGTACGTATCAGCCAGATTTCTGTCACAGCCAAAGAGGACTAGGTGAAAGATACATCTTTCCACAAGTCACCCGCTAGTTCCCCCGATACATGAATATCCCCAATCCTCCTGCGTTCCACGCGGGATCCCAGCTAGTGCTACCACCGGTCCCACCCTCTACTCACCTTTCAGCCCCAATGCCCAAGAAGAAAATTCCCCCATGTGGTTATCCCCATCCATAACAGCTCAGGTGCTGTGTATTGTTGACCTCAAGTCAAGCTCAATTCATCCAGTTCAGTTCCAGTTCTTGTTTAGAATTCGAACTGTGAGAGGGATGTTACTTGCTACACGCCCATGCTATTTCTTACACCCACGATCTATCTTCACCATGTCTCCCGTATCCCAGAGGTTACCTCATCCCCTCCCTATCCTTCTCATCGAATGAAAAGCTGCAAGGATCTGCTACGTTTACTCGGTCGCGCCGTAGACTTTTCGTTGGCGCCCTAGTAGTGTACCGGTACCGAATTACATGGCTAACAGTCCACTCTCAAGGTGACAAGGGCGTATTTCTGGAGAAAAAAGTGAAACCGCTTTTTGTCCGTCCGTTGCCATCCGTCTTGCTCCGTCATTGTCATCGCTTGTCGTCCTCTCCTCTACCTCCCCAAAAATTTGGGTTTGGTTTCGCAAAAAATTGGCTGGTGCTGCGATTGTGGCAGTTAATATCCCCTTCCTACGAGGACAAGACACGCCAAGCAGCAGTATTTGCATAAACGCACTCACAATCTCATTCTTACACACCTCACAGCATCAGATAAGCGTCGGCCGCAACATTTGTTACATCACAATCCCTTGATTCATTCATTGACTGATTTCCCTGCCCTGCCCTGCCTGCCCTACACCACCCAACAAGACGCACCCCCGTTCCCCGAGCTTACCCCTGCTCTCTCTCCCCCATACTCCAGTATCTCTGCGAGTTTCTCATCTGAGGTACGGTACCATTGCCATACCCAAACCCAAACATGGGCCAAACGCTCTCGACCATGACAGTGGCCTCGCCTTCGGGACCCGGTTCCGCCCAAAACGTCTTAAACCGACTTTTCTTCGCTAGTGGCCCCTTGCGCTCCGCGACATCGTCTACTTTGACCCGTGCTTCCACCCGCTCGTCTACTGTTGTTCCCCCAGCCGCTGTTCTCACGGCGACTACTAATAATCGCCGCCCTCGACCCTCAATCCCCAGGCTCTCCTATTCATACTTCCTTCCGTTCCCATCACCCCATCTCTCATTGTCTATGTCCATGGCGTCTTCGTCTCCTCATAGTACCGCCAGCTCTGAAATTGCCACGCCTCGCTCTAGATCATCAACAACATCATCCCCGTGTGTACCCCCCTCCCGTCCCTCCGACCCCTCCTCCCCGTTGCCTATAACTATATCTAACCTCCCCATGTCTTCCTAGACGAAGACTTACAGATTCCAATCCAATGTCCCCCGTCGACCTTTCCAAGATCGAACAAGAGATCAAGATGGCCGCCCTTGATCAACACCGTGGCTACGTCCAAGACCACTATGCCGAGGTCAAGCAGGACCGAACACCTGAATATGTTGACGAGTCCAATGCTGCTGGCTACCAGATTGTCCGAGAACCTCTCTGGAACAAGGGTAAGCCGTCCCATTCCATCTTGTCAATTGCGACAACACTTGTTGTCACCACTATGGCGCCAGTGGCCTTGCTACCACTTGTAGTCATGGAAGGTGCCTGTTGCTCTTGACGAGTTCTTTTTCCACCAGATGCATACTTTTCTTCAAGCATGCTAACAATTCTTTGTGCAGGACTTGCCTTCACACCCGAAGAACGCGCCTCAAAGAACCTCACTGGTCTCCTCCCCCACACCATGGAGAGCTTCGAGACCCAGTGCGCCCGAGCTATGAAGATGATTCAGACCCGTCAGACACCTATCGACAAGTACCTTTACCTGTCCACTCTCAAGGACCAAAATACCGACCTTTTCTATCGTCTCCTCATCGACAACGTCCGAGAGCTTATGCCCCTGGTCTATACCCCCACAATCGGTGATGTCTGCTTGCAATACTCTAGCATTTACACTCGCCCCGAGGCTCTGTATATCTCTATCAAGCAGCGAAAGTCCATTCGTGCTATGCTCCGAAACTGGCCTTGCCAGGATCCCGAGATTTGTGTCGTCACCGATGGCTCTCGCATTCTTGGTCTGGGTGATCTCGGTATCAACGGTGTCGGTATCTCTGTAAGTCGATCGCAAAACCACACTTGAAAGTACTCCTAACCAGGAACACCAGATCGGAAAGCTTGCTCTTTACACCGGCGCTGCTGGTATCCACCCCTCCAAGACCCTTCCCATTGTTCTTGACTGCGGTACCAACAACGAGGAGAACCTGAGGGACCCCTTCTACCTGGGTCTCCGACAAAAGCGACCTTCATATCCCGAGCAGCAGGCTTTCATGGACGAGTTCATGGAAGCTGTCCGCGAGGTTTTCCCCAGCATGGTTGTCCAATTCGAGGACTTCGACAGTGAGAAGGCCTTTGGTTATCTCGACCGTTACCGAAACCAATACCGATGCTTCGTAAGTGAACAGATGAATCTGATGAAAGCTCGGCACTAACATGATCTTGATAGAACGACGATATCCAGGGAACTGGTGCCGTTGTGCTGGGTGGATATATTGGCGCCGTTGAGCAGTCTGGTGTTCCCATCGAGGAACAACGACTTGTCTTCATGGGCGCTGGCTCTGCTGGTGTCGGTGTTGCCAAACAGCTCGTTGAGTACTATACACGCCGTGGATTGAGTGAGGCTGCCGCCCGTGACAAGTTCTGGCTCGTCGATACCAAGGGTCTTGTTACTAAAGACCGTGGTGACCGTCTGGCTGAGCACAAGAAGTACTTCGCCCGAACTGACAACAATGGTCAGCAATACCGTACTCTCGAGGAAGTCATCGAGTATGTCAAGCCCAGTGCCCTGGTTGGTCTCACTGCGACCTTCGGCGTCTTCACCGAGCCCGTTGTCCGCGCTCTCAAGCAGTCTGTCCAAGAGGGTGGCCTTGAGCGCCGTCCCATCCTCTTCCCTCTCAGCAACCCTCTCACAAAGGCTGAGTGCACCTTTGAGCAGGCCATTGAGTGGACTGAGGGCACTGTACTCTTCGCTTCTGGCTCTCCCTTCAATCCCGTCAAGGCCAAGTTTGGTGACGAAACTCACCACACGGTCTATCACCCCAACCAGGGTAACAATGTTTACATTTTCCCTGGTCTGGGCCTCGGTGCTATCCTGGCCAAGGCTTCTCGTGTTACCGACGAGATGGTTTACACCTCTGCCGCTGCTCTGGCCGGCTCCCTAAATGCCGACGAGGTTCACAAGGGCCTCATCTACCCCCGCATTGAGCGTGTTCGTGATGCTAGTGTCATTGTCGCTCGTGAGGTCATGAAGGCCGCTCGACGTGGTGGTGTCTCAGAGCTTCCTGAGTCCCAATGGGCTGAGTGGGAGGAGTGGGGTGATGTTGCCCTCACCACATACATCAAACAGCATATCTATAACCCCCTTTGCTTTGCTGATGCTAAGACACATCTGTGATCATGTGCACACTTGTGTATGATTTGCAAGCAATGCCATTTGAGGGTTTGAAATAGGCCAAGATGCATATCTCGACCATGAAGTGCTCATCGTCGGGATTGCACTTGCAAATGATTGCGGTATTCGAATGACTTGAGTATACCAACTCAGCTCTTTTGTGCAGACTTGAATGCCCAAGATCAGCTGTGGTTACTCTTGTTATGTCATGCTATGCCACACGCCCTAGTCGGTGGCCCTAGTACTCTGCTGAGCGAGCCTCCGTGATGAGGCTTTACTGTTTTTTCATAATCTGCTTGACGTGTTCACGGCTATTAATTTTGTTTACATCTGGCATGAACCAGACAGGATGGGAATAGAGGCGAGGTTAAAAAAGAGATGGAAGAAGACTTTACATACCAGTCAACGAGATATTCGAAACAAGCATTATTGTGCCTTGCCTTGTCCTTTCCTATCGTGACATCTGATGTGTTGACTGTGATGAGATTGTTGGATAAACGATTCAACTAGCAATGGAGTATTGCGAGGTGAGGTGCTTGGTTGGCCACAAAATGCCATTGATATCGACGACTTGTCTTCTACTCCGATCAAATGGGGTTGACAATCCTGGGACTTTGCGAAACGGCATTGGAAAGCAACCTATGAAGGTGCTTAAGACCCAGTCATTCTGGGAAGCAACACGACATGCCCAAAGCCCGGGCATGCTTTGCTTGCGTTGGCATGAAGGACCAAGTTATGGCGAGCTTGCGTTGAGTGACTCCAATGCCTCTCCGCGCTGTTCATGCTGGTCAAGGTCTGGGCCCCTGATGACTCTGACTGAAGGCACACCTGTTATCGTGGAGGTGGCCAGTGATCAAGTCGTAAGATGATTATCATTTCCTGGATCGCCAGTGGGTGTTTGGGTGGTTTCGATCCAACTTGTTGTTGTTAAGTAGAGGAATGAATGGCGGTATAAGATATAAGAAGATCTGCGAAACTTTGCTTGGGTTGTCCGATCGCTCAGACCTGTTGTCTTTGTGGGTTTGCCAAGCTATGTTGAATTGCTGGGGAGATTGTTTGTTAGGCCGCCGCAAATCGATGTCCGAAAGCATAAATAGAAACTGAGGCTCTTGAATGTCCAAAGCGAGGCATTGATGCCTGTAAGAAGAGTCGAGGCAAGTCAAGGGTACCACTTGGGCCCAGATAAATGCGACGGGATCGTGATCGTAACAAACAGGCAGGTGAATGTGAAGGAGGGTTACAACTTGTTGGGGGTAGGTGGTTTTTGTCCCTCGCACAACCTAAGTCAAGTCGTAAGATGGGAGGACGTCAAGGCCGGTTGATAGCCACAGCCGCTTCAGGACGTCGGTAGCCGAGCCAAAGCTCGCCTGGAGGTTCGGGGATGGCGTTTGTCAAAGCCGAGCAGGGGAGAGCCTACATGCAGTGCGACGGCGCGTGGCTGCGGCAGAGGGCACAGGGTAAAAGATGAGACATATTCCTGTCATAGAAAATGTACCCTGTGCCATTGGGCAACAGAGACTGTAGGTGGAGGGGTTTTATATTTAAGCAAGGCTTGTTGTTGAGGTCACGTATCGACTTTTTCTTCAACGGTGTTATACCTGCGGTGGTAGGCACGCCTCAGGTACATGTGCCTTTGGGATCGTTGTATGTGGAGTCCGTCTCGGGCCCGGGCTCCAGCTTTCGATAATAACGGCGGAGGGCGCGGCACGGTTGTGGATGGGTGCAGCTGAGATGTTTTCTTTTACACAAGTGATCATACTGAAAGGTGTGCTAACTATGTGTCAAAGAAATCATGTTGTTGTCTTGGTTTCATACCTCTTGTACTCAGGGACACATGACGGGTTGAAACACAATTTCGAGAATTAATACGCTGGCCATCTGAGCGTCTACTGGACAGTGTAACAAATAATTACTAGTCAGTGGTTTATCATTTCTCACTTCACTAATTATTGACGTCCGGATGGTGTAATCGATGACTAGACCAACTCTCAGGCTCCGATCAAGAAGCGTGTTCCTGGTTCGTATCACGCATGAACCGCCCGAGAGAAACACTCCGTAGTGGGGATTTCTTCATTGACAAACACGACATTTGACGTGGGTTGCGGTAAATCACTTCTTAAATGTGGAAGAGTTGTTGGGGAGTGTCAAGAGAATGCCCGAGGGTCCCGAGAATTCTACGAGACTGGCCGGCGTTATTTCTCCCCAGTCATGGGTCAGAAGTGATGTGCTTAGACCAAGCTGTCAGTCATTGTTGATCTCGGACCTGAATTCGACGTCCTTCTCTCATGGCACATCTGTGCGTAGTGAATACCGCGAAGAGTGGCTCGATCGTCAACCTTTGGTTTACGGAACATGTCCAGGGCGGGAGATCGGCCACACCACCACCCCAGCTCGTTTATATGTACTACATAATCCTGGAATAATGCGGAGGGGACGGATTATAAATGCTAAAGTCCTACGGAGAAAAACCGATATCTAGGGTGAGGGCGAAATACATCCATCAAACCCGGTCCACAGAACTCAACCTTCAGGGCCGGTCATGTATTAAAAAAAAAGAGCCCCTGTCTGGACTGCATCTGCATCAAGATGGCTTTGACCGGCACAAGACGACACGATGCACGACGAGGCTCATGGCCCACTTGCACCCCATGGAGAAGCACAAATAACCTGCTAAAGAATTAAAAAGCGGAAAATGCCTGCTCTCTCTCATTGGAGTTGATCTCCCCTGCCTCTATGGCTCGAACCTCGAGGGGCTCAAATTGACCAGGCAGGGTTGGCTGGATGTCTTTTCCCGCCCCCCTTCGAGCTTAGGCTTACAGTAGCCCTCCCAGTGGTAACCAGTGGGCTCGGGTTGTGGCCGATGGGGGAGGTGATCCCAACGCCGGAGGCACCGGGGCCGGAAGGGGATCCACTGCGGGTTGAACTCCGCTTCAGACGGGCTACGCTACTGACTTGACCTTCGGGGATTGATTTGCATCGCGATGATGTGGAGATCCTCCGACGTCTCACCTTTACTAGCTTGTTCCCAAACTGGGTGTTCACCTTGGAATTCGAGGCGGTCACAAGAATGATACTTAATAGTCGCTACTCTGTACCCACAGAGCACAATACACCCACATGACCTTGACGAAACGGTGAAGAAAAACATACTTAGTGTAGTCAAGGTGTTGGGAAAAGGAGTGTAAGAATTATATGAGGTGAGGTGGTGTAGTGAGGAATTTTCGTTCCGTGTCTTCCATCATCAGCCCTCTTTAATTTTAGATAGATCACCTTGCTGGCCATCACAATCCATGCAAATCTGCAAGAAGACATAAACCTGCAGCATCGGTTAATTTTGTTGAGGGATGGAAGTTGTATTTGCTTTTTCTTTTTCTTAATCTGTGTATAGGTAAAGAAATATGACCATGAAAAATCCGGAACGATTCACATCCAAATCACAAAAACGGATGAGTACGGAATATCACGAGCGAGTTTGCTATCTTCCTTCTACACCGACTATTACATGCCTGATAGAACAAGAAGAACGCATTCAAAATATTAAGCTTCAGTGACCCGGAGCAACCCGTCAATTTGCATCATTAAGAACCCGTAGCGGTGTTGGCCTTCCATGGATGCTCGCGCTCACACCCTCAGACGTTTGGCATGACATTTCTTCCATGCAAGTGGAAATGTACTTTCGAGTCTTCGACAGAGATTTCACAGCCTCATGATTCGTCAACAGAGCTACAGAGCAAGGATATTGATTGTTTTTGGATAGCCGAACGTTGCCGACTATTCTCCGCTATTGGCCAATCTGTCTGACGTAATTCTTGTCAACAAGAATTGATTGGTTCAGACAATGCCCAGATTCATCCCTGCCATACCGGACCAAAGGGACAAGCACCATGAAAGAGCGTCATTGTTTTTGACTTCACATCAGTTGAATAGGTAAGTAGTCTCTCGCAACTCGCTGCTTACTGCTGCTAGATCTGAGGACACATTTATAAGATAGCAATTCCAAGAAGGTGGGTCTATAGGGAAAAGCTTTGATAAACTTCATAATGGCCCTAGGGCAAGGCTTTTGAGAGCGGATAATTGAGGTCCGGAAGTGGGCCAGCTCCAAATGAAGAGGACTTGGCAAGGACTGCGGCATGCTGTTCGTGAACCATGAAGACCCTGGTAACTCTGGGGTACACTCCTCCGCACGGGGCTGATTCCATCGAGGACCGCTATGGAAGGATGACGAAGAGAACAGCCCTTGTTCGAATTTTGAGTCGATGCGATACACAGTATCGATGTTGTCGTACTGTAGGTTTGGTTGTTGTCTTGTTCTTTAACAGGCCGCATTTCTGCGTTTGCAGCGCCTCGTGATGTCTGAGCCGATTCGATTCGACCTTTCCGATTCCGAAGCTCACGCCCACCCCTGTCGACACTGGAGCGGCTGACTCGATTAGGATGGTCAAGGACTATCGGTGATTGGCTTCTCCACACTGCACTGACAAACTGTGGGGAGAGAAACGCTGTTGGGATCGGGAACGACACATTGGGCAGCTAGCACGGATACTGGGGGCGGCAGCTCAGGTCAGTTCTGGTCAATTGTTTCTCAGGGAGACCTATTGGACTAACTTAGCTCGTCCAAAATGTGGAATCAGCATCTGGAAACATTTGACCTGCGGTACCCTCAGCGGGCAAGAAAACAACGGACCTTGATATAGAGTGTCAAAATAAACGCAGTAAAAGTTATCCTAAGCTTAGGCTATAGCACCTAAATCTTTTTGTCACTTGGGATCGAGGTCCTGAATTTTCTTTCCTCCCCTAGGGTACCTATTGGCTTACTTACGTGGCCTGTTTCTTGAGACTCATTGTGGGGAGAACGGGGAAAACGACAGTCGCATCATGAAGATGAGGGACAGCATGTGGGTACTGCCGCATTTACGTATCTCTCCAAGTCGGGGTAAAGTTTGGAGAAGTTTTACTATACGTGATGTGGCAGCTGAACGCCTTTCGAGTCAGAATACCACGAAAAAACTTACGGTGGCTTGGGAAATGGGTCAATTGGATTGCTTATTTCTTTTTCTTGGTACATCATAACAACATGCGATGTGAGTGTGTCGCAAATGTCGTCAATAACACCTTACCTTATCCTCGGATCTCGAATTATTGCTGGATCTAGAAGATCCTGATACATGGCAACGCAGAGAGCTATACTGGCGATCTCTCCGCTATCCGTATTAACTGCTCATCTAATGTGTACGTATGTATTGTCGCCAGCTTTAGAGTTGTCAGCCTCTTCAATGCCGGTGTTGCAGCGCCCGTGCTTTCGTGGAGCCGGCATCTCACAAGGTAGGAGGTGTTGTGGACGTTCAATCTGGGGCTACTATGTAGGCACCCGGGTGATCCAGCGCAGTATACATATCAAGAGAAGCAGGATTGCTTTTGATAGGCTTCCAAACATAGTTGAGGATAGTGGCAGGAATCAATCGCGAGGTGCAGGTCTCGCCGGTCGTGTCCGCCCATACCCGGCAAGATTTTAAACGCTAACCCCGGACCAAGAGAGCATGGCTCAAGCAAGAGACTTGCATCTGGTCCCGCAAACGCCAAGAGGTGGTCTCGACGCCCTGGTGGCTGATTAGAGTGAAAATAAAAATGAAAGGAGGGGAAGAAAACACGAGACTCAAGGATAGATTCCGGTGCACAAAGAATTATACATGAACCAGATGTCTCCTGATTAATTGAAACTTTCTATCCACCATCGAAACTCACATAGCAACCTCTTTTCTCAAATTAGCATACTAATAAGTATGGTAGGATATTGTCAAGGATGAACGCAATCCCAAGTCCAAGTTTACTTACTAGCTGCTAATTAACAAGTCAAGTGACAAGTGCCCAGACAGATGACAAGAATTCGTCAATGCCCAGACATGAAATGCTTGGCTACTAATGTAAGAAGTTGTTAATCTACATGGAATATTCGTAGCCCACGATTGCATGGTTACATCTCGTTCCCTTGGCTTATCACACAAATGTAAATCCAACACACTGACGTTGATTCTCACTTTATTTTCTTATCCTTTGCTCATGTGTAGCTCTGCCGTTGTATCGTCACCGATAGTTCCCCACATCCACGCGCATCCCAATGTGACGGCGAAGGGTGCCACCTCCAGACTTGCCCCCCTGCTAGAAGGCTTTGCCAGCTTGGGAGTAGCTCTCCGCTTACAGTAGGAACAGCCAGCGCTAAATCACCCATCATCCAGGTTCTTCTTGTGGACTCGTTAGGCCCACCCTCAATGAGCCCCGTCCTGGGCGCTCAAACGCCATCGACACCCTCGCCCAAAGACCCTCAAATGCCTCGTGCACGCCCTCCTCCACTTGGCTACCTTGGTGCTTGTGCTTGCTCTCATCGATCAAACTGCTTCTTGTCCCCTCCGTGACTAACACGGCTCTGCCAGACTAGTGATGAGAATATAATAACCTTCCGCACCCCCCACCAAACATCCCCCGGATTTCCATCCCCTTGGCTTCAAACTTCTATTTGCACCAGACCTGTTGTGTTCCTCTGTGCCTCCGTTCCTCTTCGGTCGTGAAGCATCCCAGATTACCTCATTCTGACGGGGATTAGGCATTCGCTCTAATTCAAATTGAGGTCAACATTTGAGCCTCAGCCTGTCCCTGTCATCACTCTTCCAGCCTCGTCTACCTTACTTCCCACCAGTCTCTGGGTAAACAAGAGACAACAACCGCACTACGATAGACATATTGAATCTCGACGACAAACGACTGAAACTTATCTGAACTCTCCACTCTACCGCTTATATCTGGCCAAATCGAACCATTCAATGATTTATCACAACGACGACTACTGCCCTCTCTCACCGATTTAATTGTTGCAAGATCTAGTACCGCCATATCGAAGATATTCAGAAAGCATTACGCACTTACTGAATTTTCAGTTACAAGCTCATACCAGCAGTTACCAAAACTGGAGTAGTCAATCGACAAATACTAAGCCTGTACAAGATCAAACATCACAACAACTCTAGCCATGCACACGGAAGCTTCACAGGGCTCGGCTGGCCCGCCATCGCCAACGGCAACCTCAGCAAAGGCTTCTAACGAAAAGAACAGCAAGAAGAGAGCCTCACCTTCTGGCGACTCGGAGCAACCGGAAAAGATCACAAAGCGACGCGCTGCCCGTGCTTGCGTGTCTTGCCGGGCACGAAAAGTCCGATGCGACGTAGTCGAAGGAGCCCCTTGTGGAAACTGTCGCTGGGACAATGTTGAGGTACGCTTCTAACTAACTATGGATTCTGGACAAAAATAGTCAATCCTCGCCCTGAATTTGAGAGCATGACTAACGTCTGGGCAGTGCGTTGTCCAAGAAAGTCGCAGGCGCAAGTAAGTTATCCCAAAGTTTTCCGGGCATCGTGTTCCGATCGACTCCGTTCCTGCCCCTGAACCGGCTGCCGGTACGAATGGAGCTCATTCGAAAACGTCATGTCACGCAAAACGCCCCAGAGAAAAAAATCACGTTGGGTTTACGTTGCTAACCGCCGCCGCAGGAAGAATCTTTATACGGCCAGCACAGCGGGCCAGTCCGTCTCCACAGAAGCTCAGTTGCGTTGCAAAACAACGGCCAGCAACGGGAATCCCACAGGTCCCAGCAAGAGTGCGACTGTGGGCATGAGCACAGCCGACCTTCGACGTCCCAGCAGCGGCTCAGCCATTTCGACCAGCAGCATTGACGCACCCAGCACTTTTCTAAACAGTTCCGCCCTTGACAGCCATGTGCCTCACATGATATGTAAGTTTTTGCGCTACTTTCCACCTCCCACTTCGACACCCGTTTTGTGCGCCGTAAACAGCCCTCTCAATTGGCTAGTGGCTTTCTTTTTTGGGGGAACAAGTCCGTTCTCCGCATTTTCAGCCGCCCCTGGCCCGCTTTCTTCATGTACTCCACAGTGCTTACATGCCTGATCACATGGAAATTCAACGACCGTTGATGATGGAATGCGCGGGAACCGAACGAACTATGGCTGACCACGAGACCCAGATCAACGCTCTGGCTACCGCCGAGATTCCAGCTCGCTCAATAAAATCCAGTCAATAGAATCTAACGCACACCGTTCGTCATGGGGTAGCATCATCCCGGACCCTGCGTTCTTCGATAACTTGCGTACCACTCAATTGCTTGGATCTCTCGAAGAGAAGGACACCCCGGCACCTCAGTTCCCTGCATTTTTACGACCTTTGCCAAATAAGATCGCGCCTGAAGATGTCGACTATCTCAAGATTAAGGGCGCACTATCGGTGCCCACCCTGCCGCTACAAAATGCACTCCTTCAGGCTTATGTCGAATACGTGCACCCTTACATGCCGCTTATGGACCTGAACAGCTTTCTCGGCATTATCAACAGTCGTGATGGGAAGAATGGTCAGACAAGTCTCTTCCTTTACCAGGCTGTGATGTTCGCAGCGTCAGCCTTTGTAGACATGAAGTACCTTCGTGAGGGTGGTTACACCACTCGAAAAGCAGCTCGCAAGTCCTTCTTTCAAAAGACAAGGGTGAGTAAGGCTCCGACCACGTGGGACTTGCCAAACTAATCCGCCCATAGTTACTGTACGACTTCGATTATGAGTCAGATCGTCTTGTCCTCGTACAAGCTTTGCTTTTGATGACATATTGGTATGAGACGCCAGATGACCAGAAAGACACATGGCACTGGATGGGTGTGGCCATCTCACTGGCACACACCATCGGCCTTCATCGAAATCCCGGGTCCACCAGCATGGCCCCAGCAAAACAAAAGCTCTGGAAGCGAATATGGTGGTCTTGCTTCATGCGAGATCGCCTCATCGCCCTCGGCATGAGACGGCCCACGCGTATTAAGGACGAAGATTTCGATGTGCCAATGCTCGAAGAGAGCGATTTTGAGATTGAGGTCCTCCCCGAGAACAATACCATTATCCCAGCTAGCTGTGCATTGGTTCGTAATCTCGACATGCAGCGAGAACTGGCTATCATGTGCATTGCCAAAGCTCAGCTGTGCGTATGCATTAGCCGCATGCTGAAGGCGCAATATTCAGTTTTGATCCGGGATAAAATGAAGCCCGAAAATACCACTAACAGCACTATGATGCTTTTCCCTAATAAGCAGTTAGATAACGTTGAGAGCGTTACCGAGGTGGATCACGAACTGATGGCATGGGCTGAATCGCTACCAGCGTGCTGCCAGTACCGCACCCTAACACCCTTGGATGTCAAAGACGGACGATCAACAATTGCTGTTCAGAGGACACTCCTGCACATGGTATACTACACTACCATATCGGCTTTGCACCGACCCCAGTTCCTGCCATCGTCACCTCTCCAGGCCCCGACAACATCTCGACAAGTACAAGATATGTCTCGACTACGGGTTCGTGATGCTGCGATGCATATTACCCGAATGGCGACGGAGCTTCACCAATACCGATTGGAGCGATTCTTACCTACGACTGGTGTGACGGTTATTCTCCCTGCAATGATCATTCACCTCCTCGAGATGAAGAATCCCACGCCCCAGGCTCGGGAGCGTGCCACACGAGGATTCCGCCAATGTATGCGGGTTATGGAGAAGCTCCGAGAGGTTTATGCTGCTGCAGATTACGCAACCGGGTTCCTTGATGCTGCTCTGCGAAAGGCTGCGATTGATATCAACTCCAGCGTTGCACCTTCAACTCTAGCCATGATGAAACGGGTACCAATCGAGTTCAGCGCTCAAACACCACCTCCTGAGAATGCGCCATACATGACTGCTTCCGAGTCGCTATTTAATGAGAAGCCGAAGGAGCCTCGGCCTGTGGCAGCACCAACTATGATGCCGCCGAATACTGTCAACGCTGCAGCTTTGGAGATGCCCACAAACTCACCACC
Organism: Fusarium subglutinans; assembly: GCF_013396075.1. Classification (NCBI taxonomy): domain Eukaryota; kingdom Fungi; phylum Ascomycota; class Sordariomycetes; order Hypocreales; family Nectriaceae; genus Fusarium; species Fusarium subglutinans. Next base: position 104,796 of record NW_023502217.1, read on the forward strand.
CCAGACGGAGATGGAGTCTCCTGCCGCCGGCCTGACACCGAGCGTCAGTGCTGGATCAGAGGAAATTCAACTGGATGTTGACAACATGGATCTCGATTTCATGCAAGGCCACGACGAGTTTGACTGGAATGCTGTGGCCGGAACCGATTTTGACGTTGACCAGTGGCTGCAATTCCCCCCTGAGGGAGTGAACAATCAAGACGATAATTTGATCGCCGGGGTATTGGGGGTTGAAGAGCCTACTATGTCGGCAGAACAAGCGCTGACCTGGGCCATCAATGCCGAGGTCGACGCAGCCCGGCAAACCGAGAACCGCGAGATTCCTGCCCCGGCATAGTTTGAAGACGCTTCAACTTCCATGTTGCAACGCAATTCTGGATGAATGACCTTTTTGGACAGAGCCTTGCATTTGTTTCATTTTTGTGTTACCTGTTGTATGTGTCTTCATTCGAGACAGGGCGTTTGGGCTGTTGCTCCGGGTGGCGCATTATGCTTTGGAGGAATGGCGGATATGATTTAATGTTTTTAAGGACATCAAAAAGCAACGCTTGGCACGACTGTTGATGAAGACATTGATTTTGGCGTTTGATATCACGTACAGACAGGAAAGGGATGCCTGCAGGGGCTCAAACTTGTTGTTGCTGGTTATTTTTCTTGCCAACCTGAAGATGTATTTTGTAGTTGAATGGTAACGAAATCCAACTTGAATCATGAGTATCTGATGTGACATGTGTTATAGTATCTGTACGGAGTAGTTCTGTTTTATTAGTTGAGTATGGACCCCTGGATGCCCTAAACAGTTAGGAAAATTCTTGTCTTGTACTTGACGTTAGCGAAAGCATGTAGTTCCGTAATCCTGTCGTCTCAGCTCAATATGACCAATGCATGCAGGGGAACACATTGGGACTATGGAGAATAAGAAGTCGCAAGGTTGAACCAATGGACCTCGTGTCAGCTACATGAAGCGAGAATTTGGCATGGAGTATGTAATTTAACTCGGTAGGTAATGAATTGCAGGTCAATTGGGTATGGCGCAATCTATTTGTTGACATTGAAAACTAGCATTATGATGGCTGACAGGGTGACGGTTAACAGGGGCAGCGAGACGGGGGTCTTGGGATCATGAGTGATAGATAGGCAAGACATGAACACATGGGATGGATGAATAAAAGGCGTTCATAGGAATGTGTAGCTAACTTCGAATGTCTCTGCCTGTTCAAACTACCCCCTTTTTTTTGTTTTTGTCTTAGTGCTGTGTAGACATGCCCACGATAGTGTTTAGTGATATGCAGGAACAGAAGATGCGAATACTCTGTAAGATGGTTCAAGATATTGAAGGCCGACAAGGGCCGAATCGATCTAGTTCGATGCCCTGGCTTGGTCGTACAGGGCAATCGAGCTAATAATATCACCGTTGACGGTTGATGGGCCAGCCTGCGATGGAATAAAGAAGATCTCCTTTCCGTCAACGTTACGAGGTGGTCAAGTTCGTTACCTAGCCAGGTCTTGGCCTCATATTAGAGAGTGGAGGAAAGGGAGGCGAATATGGGGCGTAACCGAGCCCCAGGCGAGAAGAAGGGCTTTTCCCTTTGATTACCTCTAGGTACTTACTACTTTAGCAGCTGTAACTAAGACTGGCACGTAACAGTGCCTACCTACTTGAATGGGAGACATGGATGTTAGGTGCGTAGCACTCTATGTATTCTATAGCGAGGGTCCCGAGCTCATTTTCTCTCCCTTACAACGTAGGCCTCTCATCAATCATCACTTCAACGTCTTTTCTTTTCCTTGACTCAATATTGCGACTATGGTTATTATTCTTTGTATTCTTGGCATCTTTGCATTATACCTGATCCGTCAATTGTCGTTGTACCTTTCGTTGCCGCTTCATCTTCCCTGAGTTTGCTCTTTCATTGACTGATATCCCTCCCTTGAAGCAAAGTGGCCGCAGCTCCGAAGCTCATCGTCCAACGTCACCAAAGCTGACTCTCCAACGCTTTTATTATATTTACTGTTTTCATCTCTGTGCATACTGTTTGCACACTTTTGTTCACTCGATAATCAAACTCTTACCAGTATCTCTAAACAAGATCTTGTCCAGATCCGGCCATTCCATCGTGCCAACCAACAGCCTAACTAGCTCTTGCAGAGTTCCAACGACGTCAAATTGACGATACTCTGTTTGAGCTGTGTTTCTATTTCACTGCATACATTGCGCATAGAGCATCCGGCCGATCGAACCGACTTTCTTTTTCCTACTTATCCATGGTCACGAATCGTGGGTGACGAACCAGTGGTTTTGGATTCATTTGACCAGGGCGCTAAATACGACAAGCTATTTGCACAAGCCCCATCCTTGCCGCCAATTCAGTGTAAACCTCATTTATTACAGGCCTCCGCAGCGAAACGCAACGCGACCGTGGCCCACACAAGAACCTCACACGTCAACCCAGCCCAAACCACGTCAAACTCAACTCTTCTTTGCGCAACTCTTTGACCGCCATCTCCAATCGGCGATTGCTTCGTTCCCTTTCAGCTCCCTTTCAGCTCCCAGAGTGGCCTTCCAAAGGCCCTCTTTGTCGCTCCTTACCTCTTCGGATCCACTTCCAGCTTGCTTTTTTCCTTTTCCCTTAAGCCCAAGAGCTTCGTCAGTTGCGCGACTCTGTGCCACATACAGCTTCACTTCTTTGATTCGTAACTGAGCGTCCTTCCAACCTGCATGAAACCTTGCAGCCTTTGAACAAAGAAGCTCCACCTGATCGCATTCACTAGCAAACACCACAAGGACTTTTCCGACCTGACAGCGACCTATCTGACGACACAATTTCTGACGTATCTTCTTCGATATGGGCATCAAAACCTCCACTCATCCCCGCCCCATCGACATGTCCCCAGGTTCCTAGACAGATCATGATTCTACGATCCATCCACTCGATTCGAGCTTGTCTGTCTGCCGGATAATAACCATGACCGATCTCAACGCCCAAGTCGCCAAGCAGGCACGCGATGCCGCCGCCACTTCACCGGCTCCGAAGAATAAACTTACTGAAGATATTATTGTGAATCTCGGCCCTGCTACGGTCGTCGATGCGCTGAACACAGCCACTGGCGCCCTTCGCACGTCCTTGGATAATGCCTCCTCTAAGGAGCGAGATTTCATAAATCGCACCGCTCTTGCGTCATACACAATCTGGGAATGGTTTGAGGAACTTCAGTCTTGGCCGTGGCCCTCCGAACCCGGGCCTGCTGGGTTTCTGATGCCCAGCGACGAAGAACGCAAACGAAGATCAATGCAACTTACCGTCCCAGGGGACGACGATGATCAGTGGATGGGTAGTTTGCTTGCTCGAGATGTGTCGAAACATGAGCAGAGGCTGGCTCAAATCCAGCGTGATCTGTCAGACCTTGATCTCGAAGACATTAAAATCCATGTCCTCAACCATCACATTCTTCCCTTATCCAGACCAGGTACACCACTTGCTGAATTTACTGGAGCTGGTCAGTTATCGCGTTCCAGCTATAATCGCATGGAGGACCACACTGCAGTGATTACAGCGATTGTTCTGAAGGCGCTGCCCGTCTTGGATAAATTGACTCGTTTACTACACACTTGGAACCTACGGCTTTGCGCTCTTCGTCGCATACCAACGGTTCTACTTGCCCTTGAGGACGCTGAAGTTGCACTTAAATCTGCTTTTAAGGCCATTTCTATCCCCACCAAAGACACACCCAAGAAAGACGACAACACTCCTTTGCAAGATTCGGCACTTACGAGAAATACATTTGATGTGATGAAAGCGCATCTCGGCGAACTAATTGTCCGTCCTGGTCGGTCGCTTGACTATATGCTAGACTGCATGGAAGGACTGCCTGACACGCTCCCCAATGACTGGCTGGATCGAATGGAAGCTGTAGAGTCGAGCTACGGTGAATGGGTTGTGGTATGTGAGAGGAAGATCAGACACACTGAAAGGACTGCCCCCCCTGAACCATCGGGACCTCCCTGCTCGCCTTCACCAGTGAAATACAACACTGCATCTGACAAGTCCACTACACTCGTTGACAGTTTGACTGAAGTTGAATCTGATAACGATGATGAGAGCTCTGTCAATGCTGGGGCTGCTGTTGTGCCCATCCCGTTGCTTCTACCACCCAAGAAAGTGGCAGTCACCAGCTCCGACAACTCAGCTATGGAACCCGCGAAAGCTAGGGTGCCTTCTGGCGTTTCGGAATCTGAGACAGTTGTGCCAGAGTGGTATAGGAGAGATCCGTCATCAGAGAGTGAGCCCGAAAGCCCTTCGTTTCTCCCCATTGAAGAAGCCGACGAAACCTACGAGGATGAGAACCACACATTTGACGGTACCAGAGATGCAATACCAGATCAGTCACAATTGCCAACGCCAAGCATCGAACAAGACTTTAACACCTCGATGTTGTCAACTCAGTACCCCGAAACACCAGACCACAGCTTCACACACCATTTTGATCGAGATATCTCTCCTGAATTACCACCACTTCGACCCCTTCCTCTTCCAAGGCAGAAGATTGATCCATCCCGGACTCTTACTGTCACTCAGCCTTCGTCGAGCTATTTCGGCGGCCTGTCCAGTGATCCACCTGAGGTATCCGCTTCTCCTGACATTCCTCGAGCCCGCATTCGTGAAGCAGAGTACACTCAGGCTAGCCCCCCCAGTACTCCGCCTATGTTGCCTATGGATTCACGGGCATCCTCTTTGGCACCTCTGGACAGCCCTCTATTGCCAGATCGGAACGTCGACGATCTAGATATGTCCAATATGCGAATTGACGATTCGTTCAACGAAGACTTTGACGATTCATTTTCAATCGCTGAGTACCCCACTACTTTCGACCGCCGCAGTAGCGTTGGCGACCAACACCTTCAACAACAAATCAGTCAGATCATTGACTCGATACCCGCCAAGATCAAGCTGACTAACGACTCTTCTTCGAAAGTCAATTTGAATCCCCCCGATGTACAGCTGCCGCGCATCAGAAAGAGGCCTTCCATCGAGCCTTTCCGAAGAAGCGCTTCGAATCTCTCATCCCGTGCTGGTACACCCTCATTCACCCTTTCGCCTGCCAAGAACACGAGGGTACGAAACCGTGGCCACCACGAGATCAAGGTCTACCATCTTTCTCGTTCGTCCGGTGAGGCTCCAATTAAACTGTTCATTCGCTGTGTTGGCGAACAGGGGGAACGCGTCATGGTTCGTGTGGGTGGCGGCTGGGCAGATCTAGGAGAATATCTCAAGGAGTATGCTAGCCACCACAAACGCCGATCTGCTACAGCCAACGCCAAAGTTGAGGTTCTTCCAGAATCTCCTGGGGCATCAAGGTCTAATATGGGGTCAAGTCCAAATGGACGTCCCCAATCTGCGGTTGAGTTATCTCCCATGTCCCCTTTGTCTGTCCGTAAGACGCGACGGAGCATTGGTGCCGTGGGCAGTGAAGCACCTAAACTGAATACCAAAACGTACGCCTTTGGCCCTGCGCTTGGTGAGGAGGACCCCTCAGAAGTGTTCAACCGGTCGCGGTCAAACTCTCACCTTGAGTGGAATGAAGACGAGAGCTCTTTCCTTGGACTTGCGGGGCCTACAGGCAAGAAGGTTGAGATGAGTGAGGAGAACAAAGCATGGGTCGCAAGTGTCAAGGAAAAGGTCAGAATCGCTAGTGGCGAGCGAAGTCGGCTGCCATCAACGAGCAGCCAGTTTGGTGAGCTCGGTAGAATTGGTGGCACAAAGCGACTATTCCTCAAATCTGAGGACCGTCGGGAATCGAAAGGCGGCCGAGAATCGAGAGGAGGCCGAGAGTCACGGGGAAGTGTCAGATGAAGCTGGTATACCAGCACGAGCAACGAAGCCTTTTCTCTTGTGTTGACATGCTTGCACTCGACCACGAACCTATGAACCTTAGCATTGAACACGCCACAACGACTATCATGGGGGCAAAGTTTTGTTTTGTGGAGTTGGGGAACCACTGGGACTCATCATACATGGACTTAGCATTTCAAATTTTCCTTTTGTTTCGGCGATACAGTCTTTCTTTGGACGAACTGCGGACAGTGTAGACAGTCAATACCCATATTTCCTATTTGTTATGAGATCTTAGCGTAGTACTTATTTAGATATGTGAGTCAGAAGAAACGTGAAATTCAATCAAACAATCCAGGTAAGTTTTGGTAATCGCTGATGCTGAGCTGTAATTTAACAATGAGTCCAAGTCTAAAAAGCAAAGTTCATTTCGATTCCATAAGTGACCGTTCTGGTCAACACGTGTAGTATCATAGCTTGACCTAAATCCTATCCATAACAAGATCCTTTTCTGCCAGACCCAATGCACCCGGTTTCCGAAGCCCACCTTTTGTTCCCCTTCAATGCCAGTGTAAATATCCGATTTTCAGTTCCCGTTTTCTCTTTTCTCGCCGCTTTAGCTCAATCATCATCGTCTCCTGCTCTGCGGGCAGCGCGACGTTTACCCTTTCCACCCTTAGGGTTGCCCTTAAAGTGCTTCTTGCTTGATGTCATTTGAACCTCCTTGGGATCAAGGCCATTCTCGAGAGCGACCGCTGTACGCGCTTTGCGGCCGGACAGATGTTTACCCGCCAGAGGATCTTCCCTACCCTGCTCCGAATACTGGTAGTTGAAAGGTCGGCTAACGTGACCTTGAGAACTAGAAGGACCGAAGAAGCCCTTGTCGATCTTCTTGGACTTTGGGCCTGCAGGTAGGGGAACATCGACTGTAGAGGCAAAGTCAACAGCATCGTCGTCCATGGCAAGGAAAGGCTCGCTGCTGGCTGGGTCGATGACTGAGAGCTGATCCATGGCGGCACTTAGGGCAGCTCGTCGTTTCTCAGGGAGGTGCTCTTCATCATAGAGCCCTCGGTTGAAGTCGGCCGCATCATCAATTCCAGGAGGCGGTGAAACGAATAGCAGCTTACCGTTTACGTAGTCCTTGAGAATATATCGCGCAGCGCGGGACTCGTCAGGCTGACCAAGACCCTGGGTTTGGAAACCGCGGGCGCGGGCATATGCACGGAGCAGCTCAGCAGCTGTAGGAATTCCTGTACCGCCTTCCTCTATGGCTCGGGTGCGAATATGAATACCATAGATTGCCTCGAGGAAAGGCTGAGGGATTCGCTGAGTGACGAGGCCCACGGGTCCCTGGAACTCGCGAAGCTGGTCGATGGGGAGAACACCGTTACAAACAAGATCAGCCTTGGTGGTGGCAAAGTTGGGGAAGACAAGACCAGGACAATCGCAGAGGATGACACGTTCGCTGAGGTGAATGGTCTGGAAGTGCTTGGTCTTTCCTGGAGTTGAAGAGACTGAAACTTTCTTTGCACCAATGAGAGCATTGATAGTAGAAGATTTACCAACGTTGGGGTAACCAACTAAGCCAACCTGCAGCTTGTGATCTGAACCTGTTAATGCATTAGCTGATTGTTCATGGAGTTTGGTTATCCTGGTATATCTCACCTGCGTCTGCGGGAGAATGTTTCAGGAAGATGTCTTCCAGCTCTTGAACTGTAAGAATCTGTGTATCAATGTCGTCGGCTTCCTCTGCTGCCTTTGCCTCTTTATCAACTTGGCTCTGTTTCACAGGGTCTCGAGTCAATGGAGCACCTTCTTGCTCTTTTTGGTCGCTACCCTCGCCCTGTTCCTCCTCTTCGGATTCCGACGAAGCCCCAGCGAGCAACTCATCTTCTGAATCATCTAGTTCTCTCGCCTCGTTCTCTGCCTTAGCCAGCTCGGCGGAGAAAAAGCGATACGCAATGCCAGCATCCTTCAGATGCTTTGCCCAAGCCTTTCTCTGTTTGGGTGTCATCATGTCTGCCTTGTTGATGAGAAGAAGGTTCTCTTTCTTGGGATCAACAGCCTTGACATATGACTCAAGATCCTCAGAACGGAATAGGAGGGGGTTTCTGGCATCCACGATCTGGACAATAAGATCCGATCGTTCAATAACTCGCCAGAGCTGTCGCCAAACCTCTAGGTTTCGCTCAAAAGGTGTCATAAGAAGATCGTTATTCTCTTGTAGCTCTGCCAAGCCACGCCTCCAGTTAAGGAAGCTCTCTCGCTCTCGTGCGTCCAGTTCTTCAGGTGTTGTTGTAGAATCCCACTTGGGCCTTCGGGGGACAGTCAAACGACCTTTATGCTGCTTGTGCTTTCCAAGGACATCTCTCTCCTCATGCGCTGAAAGGAGGTACGGGTTCTTTTGGTCTGTATGGATAATCTTGACATTGTTGGTCTTTTCGGCAGTGAAATCGGTACCAGCCAACTCGGCGGTGGCCAGGAACTCATCCAGATCGCCTTGCTCCGTAACGGAGCGCATCTTTACCCAAGCGGCATCCTTCTTCTCGTTGACAAGATATTGTTCGCCTGTGGCGTGGTTTGTTCTGGTGATGGCAGAAGTTCGCTTCCTGTCGGTTCCCTTGCCTTTACCGAAGCGATCGTTCATGAGGGCGTTGCCCAAACCGACCGAGTTCTTGGACTTTGCCAGAACCATTTTGACGTCGATATAGAGTGTGGTATTCGGTTGGTGTGCTTCGGCAGCTAATATACGAGGAACGGCTGCTCCAAGTCGCAATACCTCTTGAGGTTTTGTTGATTTTGTGTAAAAACTGAGTTGGACTGATCTGAGAGGGCTGTCTACTGATCAACTCTGCGCCCCGCTGAATAATGACTGTTCTTGGAGGGGCAAATGGATTTTTCGGGGTCTGTCACCGTGTTTCCATTGCTGTTTCCGCACTATAGTCCCTCGTGATGAAATAGGCCTTGGTACTGTGCGAATGATCTGACAGGGTCTGGGATAACTGTGGAGTATATGATAAGGATTTTTTTCCCACCCCGCTAGATTTTTGTACCCGGATGAGTGTTGTCTAAGCCCAACATCCACGCCTAACAACTAAATTCTTGTTGCTTCAAACCGTCAAGATGCCTCGAAAGTGGATGTAAGTACTCCCTGGTAGTTGCGAAATCATAGTATGCTGATACAGATCACGCAGCGACAAAAAGTCCGCTCAGCACTTTACCCTGGTGCACCGACCGCAAAATGATCCTCTCATCCACGACGAGAATGCACCTGCAATGGTGCTCAACCCTACCCAGACCAAGAAGGGATCATCCAAGTCAAAGGATCTCGATGATCTGGCTTCTGAACTAGGTTATGAGGCCGAAGATGTCCGCGCAAACGAGGGCGAGGCAGCTAGTTATGGTGTTTACTTTGATGATTCTGAATACGATTACATGCAACATTTGCGGGATCTCAACACTGGTGGCGGAGAAGTTGTTTTTGTGGAGTCGACGGCTACTGCAAACAAAGGCAAAGGAAAGCAGAAACAATCACTCGAGGATGCACTCAAGAAGCTGGACATTGAGCAGAACGCAGGCGATATTCTCGATGACGAAATTCTTCCATCCAAGAATCTTACAAGGGTGACCTACGAGGCCCAACAGGATATTCCTGATTCTATCAAAGGATTTCAACCCGACATGGATCCTCGTCTTCGAGAAGTCCTTGAGGCCCTGGAAGACGATGCATATGTTGACGATGGTGACGACGATATTTTCAAGGAGCTTGCCAAGGACGGTCGCGAACTGGAAGATTATGAGTTTGACGGCGCAGATTTTGACGAGGATGACGGCTGGGAATCAGATGCGACAGCCAAGCCAAACAAAGAGTACAAAGAAGAAAACATCCCTCAACTCGTACCGACAGAGCAGCCCGAGGAGGGGCCCTCTCAAGATTGGCTTGAAGAATTCAAGCAATTCAAGAAGGAGCAAAAGGGCGGCAAGGCCCCCGTTGCTCCATCACAGTCTGAGATGCAATCTAACTGGACGACCACTACTAATGGAGGCCGACGCAAGAAGAGAAAGGGAGCCCTGACGGACAACTCGAGCTATTCAATGACCTCTTCATCTTTAGTACGAACTGAACAGATGACTCTCTTGGACGCAAGATTTGACAAAATCGAGGAGCGATACAACGAGGATATGGAGGACGACATGCAGTCGATGTCTGCCGTTTCAACCATGTCTACTGTTCAAGGGCCCGTTCGTGGTGACTTTGATAACATCATGGATGATTTCCTCGGAAACTTCACCAAACCTGGAAAGAGGACGAATAAGAAGACTAAGGCTCAAACAGGCCTCGAGCAATTGGAAGAGATTCGAAAAGGGTTGGGGCCTGCTCGAATTCGCGGCAGGATAAAATAATTGAAGATTTGGTACCTGAGAAATCATCCAGATTTGAGATTATTGGACAGGAATACAAGAATGGAGTTTAAGGAGTAAAGGGATTTTGTTAGTCGGTCATATATACCATGGGAAAACCTTGCTAAGGTTCCCCGAGCTTTTGACTTGGTCTAACAGATTTACGTTCTACTATGGTACGAACTCTATGTACCTTTTACTATCACGTGAGGAGAGTGGGTTCAGTGTAACAAACCAAAGCATAGCTCTCCAAAATAGGAACTAGCTCAATTCTATCTCCATCACTCGACCGCAGCTTCCATTATAAGATTCACGTCACGCCGCGCATAGGAGGGCTTTAACTCATCCTCATGTCCAGACGATTTCCTAGATGAGTGCGACGCTTGTTGCATCATCAAATCAGATGTTTTCGACCTTCGGCCAGCCAACGCGGAGTCCGTCTCCAGCGTTCAATCCTTTTGCGACGAACTCCGAGAACAAAGGCAGCGCATTCGGAATTGATAGTACAGGCGACTCGTCAAAGACGAAGCGGAACAAGCGATCATCAGCATTTGGCGACCAGAGCGACAATGAAGCAAAGCGCAAGGCGAATAAACAGTTCAAAAACAAGGATGCCAATCTGAGTGACGGAGGCAGCAGGAACAAGAACCGGAAAAGCGACGAAAAGAAGAAGAACACTGATCCGAAGAAAAGCTTGTCCAATACTGCCACCTTCTCCAGGAAGCAAGCAGGAAAAAATACGGGGAGCAATGGATCAACTCCTTTTGCAGCGACGCGTAACGAGTCGCGACCAACTTCATCATCAAGCGCCAACTCCGACGATGAGCCTATCCCCGATACCTACCATTCCGACGATCCGCAAGCGAAAAGGGTATACGAACAACTGCGTCAAGATGGCATTCACCCTCCCCAGTGGCCTTCACAACCTGGTGATCCCAAGAACAAGGCTGAAGTGACAAAGTTCCGCGAAAAATACGAAACTTACCGCAATAAGGCGCGCGCATCTCTGACGAAGGCCGGACTGATCGATGACCCAGATAAGCGCAAAACTCTTCAGGATGCTATTGATTTCAAAGGCATCTGCGAGGATATGTGCCCTGAGTACGAGAAGATCACGCGTATTAATGAAATGGACGTCCACCAGCCGGAAAAGAATCCCAAGACTACATACGCAAATACACGTCGCATGGTCAAGAAGCTCGCTCGTTCCGCCGCTGGTCAAGAAGCGCCGTTGCCCATGGACGTTCGATCCGTGCCGGCCCTCAAAAGAACATTGGACTATTTAATTGACGACCTTTTACGTGACGACGGCAACCTACCAGTCTTGCATGGGTTTTTATGGGACAGAACACGCGCAATCCGCAGAGATTTCACCTTTTTTTCATCACTCACCCCCGACGAAATGAAGCTCCAGGTCTATGTTTTGGAGAACATCGCGCGATTTCATGTTACGGCACTTCATCTTCTCACTCGAGACGGCAAAACACCCGAGGACTTCGTAGAGCAGCAGGAATTAGAACAGCTTGGGAAAGCCCTCTTATCCCTCCGCGACGCTTACGATGATTGCAACGATCAGGGCATAAGATGTGAGAACGAGCCTGAATTCCGGGCATACTATCTCATCTTCCATGCCTACGATTCGAACATTATAGAAACGTTGCAGCGTCAATGGAAACCAGCCCTCTGGAAGGACTCCAATGAAGTTCGTACGGCCGTCCTGCTCGTTGAGGCTCTTCAAAATACTCAAGACTTTCATGGACCTCTGAAGGATGCGCCGTCATTAGCCGCATCAGCGGCATATCAATCATATTTCAGAATAGTTGAGGATCCCAAAGTTTCCTACACAATGGCTTGCTTCGCAGAATGCCATTTCCCCAGGCTTCGTCGGGCTATCTTGGCCGCCATCAATAGAGGTCTCGCTCGGCCTAGGGAGACGTCCAAGGACGTTACTGCCGCTGTTTTGAACAAGTTCCTTCGCTTCGATACCATCGAGCAAGCTGTTGAATTTGCGGAGCTTCATAATATCGAATTTGGCCAATGCGACGAGGACCCGTCCGACGCCAGTCGCCAATACGCAAAACTGGACAGTCGTGGTTCTTTACCTCACCTTCGTCTTCAACATCAATTCTCTTACTCTCTTGTGGAGAAGAAACGTGGCTCAACATCGCTACCAGAACTGATACATCAAACAACCTATCAAAGCGCAAATCCTCCTAAGGCTCCAGTTAACGGCTCATCCCAAGAAAGCCTTTTCGTTCCCGAAACACAACCTACTCCCAGCAATCCAACAATCCCCACTGGACCCAAAACTACAACGCCAAACCCATTTGCATCCTATGGCAAGCCCAGTGAACCTGGAGGAGGCAATAAACTCATCAATGGCAACTCAGGTAAGACCCCATTCCTACTGTTTAATTTGCGCCAAAGATTCTGCATCTCATGGTTCTTTGCGTGTTCGACTACGTGTAAAGACCTTTACTTTGCAGGCGAATAGGAAATCGCATTCAGCCGGAGACTCGACAGGCCACAGTTCTTGAGATTTACCAAGGACAACACATTGGCTCGAGACGAACCACTGGAAATCTGGCAAAGACACGCCTAAACCACTGGTTCTGACGTTTGTATTCGCTTAGGGACTACAATCAACGGAACGGCCTCGATTAGTGCTTCTGGTTCGCAACAAACACCACTCCAGAAATCCCCATTCGTATCTGGCTTGGCTTCGACAGCCAATCCGCCTGCTGTCAACCCCTTCGCACCCACAACATCTGCACTTACGCCATCCTCCGTCGGCAATGTTTCTCGTCTGCCAGCACCCACCCCTGAGCAGCCAGCTGGGTCTGGAAACAGGCCAGTACTGAACCCGTTTGCCTCTTCTTTCAAGCCATCAACCACTTTGGGCGAGCAGGCACAGAGCAATCCATTCAGTCAAGTTTCTGCCACCAGTGAGAAAGAGACGGCAACAGGAACGACCTTCACCTTTCTACCAGCCACTCCGACGGTCGCCTCGCCAGAGAACACTTCTAGCAAAGGAATACCAGCAGACAAGCCACAGCTCCATGCTCCCACCATCACCTCAGCACAACCCGCGAAGCAACCTAGCATCGACATATTTCCACCAACGCCTCGACTGTCCTCAAGTCCCTTTACTACCGTATCACAACCTCAAAAATCATCCACTCCGAGCGATAGTAAGGTTACATCACAACCGACGATACCTTCCGCAGCTTTCAACCTGGACAAAACAGCTACCTCAACTGGAGAACAAGGCAAGCCAGCAACGGGCATTTTTCACACACAATCCCCAACCGGGTCAACACCTCAATTCTCGTTCCCGTCGGTTGGGACTTCATCTTTGTCCCATCCTGCATCAAATGGTTTCCAACTCTCAACGGCCCCAGCAGCTGCACAAATAACAAAGGAGCCCATCCCCCCTCCTGAACCACCATCGCCACCTCGTGACCTCTTGGGTGACTTCACCAGATGGTTCGTAACTGGCGATGATGGCCTCATGGACGAATTTCAAGCATTTATGTTGGATAATATACTACAAGGCGTGTATCGAAAACACGTCAAGGAGGAAGAAGTCAGGAGACAAAAGGAGGAAGAAGAGCAAGCACTGGCAGAAGCACAAAGGTTTCGCATCTACAGCTTATCAGTCAGATACTTCTATCGCTGGAAAGCGATTGCGCGTGATCGTCGCTTGAGCCAGCTTCGTCGTAGTGGCCGAGAGCAGATGAGAGCCTACCATGAAGCACAGCGTGTAGCGCAGGCTAAGGCTCAACGAGAAGCTGCTCGCCAAGCTGCGCGAGAGCAGGCTGAAATCGCCGAGTTGAATCGACCAGAGGAGTTGAAGGATCTACTTAAACACAAGAAGCCAAGTAAGCGCCGTCAAGCAGCAGAAGAGGGCGCACTCCTTGCTTCCGGTGTTCTATCTGGAATCAACAATGAGCAGGAAGCTGTGGCCAGGATTGTGCGTAGAGCGCCATCCGCCACCAGCTCCATCTCCAGCAAACAATCGAGCTCATCTCTCGCAAGAAGTGGTTCAAAGACTCGAGCTCTCCGGCAACAGTTTGGCGATCAATCGGCCACTTTCAGACGCTCGCTGCCTCCTCTTGTTTCTCGAGATGCCGAAAGTCCAGAGCCCAGTAATCGTGTCAGCAGAGTATCCGAACGCTGGCGACTCAAGGCTATGGGGATTGTGCAGATGCCTGATGGAACTGCTCTTCCTGAAAGGCTGGCGAACGAGATGCAGTATGGAAAGAAACAGTCAACGGGCAGTATGGACCCGCCTAAGAGTAGTTTCAACCGTCGGGCCTCCATAAGTGGCCTTGGTCTTTCTGAAAAACGCCATCGATTATCGGGGTCACACGGCACCGTCGATACCACCGAATCTGATAGTTCTGCCACGAACAAGAGAAAGCGAGCCACTGACGATGACGGTGAGCTAGCTCAGGATGACCAGACCAAAAACAGCTCTCATAAACGAGTAATGAGCGATGCGCAAACCCTCATCGACGAACTCCGTGCTATGAGGGAGGAGATGGAAGAGGGAGCGACTTGGTTCAAAGACCAGAATGATAGAATGCAGAGTGAACTGATCAGCAGAGGCTCGACACCCTGGGATCAAGATATATGAGAAATTGTAGATAAAGAAGCACAGACTGCTGATAATGAGGATGGCGGTATCATCCAGAGTATATACTCCTGTGGTTGGATGGAAGGGAGTTGCATCCTTTGACGGTTACCCCGGGTACCTGTGTCGATATGAGGTGATGGCATGATTTAGAGCTGGTTGGGAAAGGAATTGCATTACATGGAGAAATGGTCAAGCAAATATACACACACGTCTGTATTTCATTTCAAGCCACATCACGCTTTCGGTGCCTTTTGACTCATCTCTCATTACAGCGTCTCGCCACTAAAACCCTATATCCCAAGGCCCATGTCCATAAGTACCGTGTCTGTTTACCCATGAAACTCCTCCGCTCAGAAAATATCAACGTAGATAGGCATCAGTACATAAGCTTACGATCGTCTGGCCTTTTTGGGTGGTGGATCAAAGACAATCCGAATACTCCGTGTTTCGCTGGGAGCCTGTGAATCTCTGAATTGCTTTTTCCTCAGAAACCCTTTGCTCGAACCATTAGTAGGTTGTTGCACCCACGGATTGTTGCTATCGTGGCATTCACGCGGGAATGTAGCTGAACGGGGCGTTGTGATAGAGAAACCGGGGCTAAACAGCGGGGATGTGATACCTGGTGTACTACACTGTGGCCCAGCTGAGTTTGACAGAAGGGCAGCGTTTGTAAAACTTGACACACTTTCTGCTGGAGACGCATCCTCGCGATAGGGTGTGTGTAAGGGAGCTTTTGTCGGAGGCGGTTGCGGGATAGCGGTAGTGACAATGCCGAGTTTGTGGGTATCTTGTAGATTTCTCACTGTACTACGAGGGTTCCAAAGTGCAGATTTTGACAGGTTTCGTTCTTCATCCATATAAGGGGGGAGGTCGTGGAAGCCAGGAGTCCTTGGCGTAACATGTGTCTGGCAACGGAACGAGAGAGAAGAGCGTCTGTTGCGTACAGAAAGCTTGTTGCGCTTCCGATGTTGCATGAAGATACAACCTGCAGAAATGAGAAGGAAAGCAGCGGCACCAACAGCAATGGCAGCAATTGAGGTGTTGGGCAGGTCATGGTTATCTCCTGGTGCAATTGAGGCAGATGGATCTACAATCGAGATGCTTCCCTCGCTGAAAACAGTGTCATTGAGTCCTATAGGGGTGCCTGGTTTGGGGCGCTGTTGGCATCCCGCATTGAGGGCGACAAGGACTACACAAAGAGATGGTTAGATGAATCAGGCAGCTGGGTTAAGTAACGGCTTACAGTTCGATATGATTGTCTGGGAGCTATCCGCTTTGACACATGCCTGGCATTTATCGACTGCGTCGCCGAGCATGGCTTTGTCATCAGTGTCACAGTAATCATACTGTTCTCTATCATTGGGTTCGGTGATGCCTTTCTTCAGAGCATTCCCAATAGGGCCACAAGCCTCAGATGTGACACAGGGACCGGAACTGATTCCGGTTGCATTTGGGTAGCCAAAGATACAGTAGTTGAAAGAGTAACGCATATTATCTAACGGCGCAAAAGTCAGATGATGTTAAACAGCTGAGTCCTCAGCATGACTTACACAAGAACCAATCTTGGTCACTTTCGTCGCCCTCCTTGAAAGCACTGTCCTGCAAACAAGCCAGACATCTTTGGAACTTCTGGCCTGATGCCTTCCTCTTGAAGTCATCATCGTTGCAGACAATCTCGCTGCCACGGGTTTCGTAGGAATTGGGATCTGACCGGTCAAGGCAGAACTGGGAACACGGAGAGTTGGGTGTGACTTGGAGAGCCGAGACCGGCGTCCAGAACAAAAAGAAAGGGACAATGGAGAAGAAGAACATCATGGAGATCCGCTGTGGTATTTGGTGTTTCAAAAAGAAGGTCGCTGTTTCGATAAGCGACATGAATTCTTTGATGGGTATCGAGGTCGATCTGAGGCCAAGCCAGCTGTGAAACAGCTCGATTTGAAAGATGAAGAAACGGTATTAAAGAAAATGAATATGGTGGGTTGGTATACCAGATACCCTTGTTACAACATGTTGGTATGCGTCGTTAAATGAAAGGACATCACAATACAACAAAAGTAGGAATTAAAGGCGGTGTTTAAATGAGTGAACGAGCGGGGAGTAGAAAGGAACGAGAAGTGGAAATCTAAGGCGAGAACTCTTGAGAACAGAAGGGAAAGAGAAGAAGCAAGCTGCAGCCCTTCTGCAAATTAACTAGGTACCTTACCTAGTATATCTAGGTTCTCTACGGATAGTGTGAAGAGAAAACGAGAATGTGGGTGCCGTTTCCATCACTCGATCAAGAGCTGCAAATGCAACGCCATGCACCACACTTCACCGCACTAAGATGCATACTCTGCCCTATATTGCACCTTGCAAGACTCAGCTGGAGTCGGTCGAGGATAGATCGCAATCGAAAAGGGGGTCTGGTTGCCGCGCTATGGCTCCCAATCACCCAATTCTCGACTGACGAATGCCGCCAACTTGTCTGTGCCGCATCGATCCATGCTTGTGATAGGAAACAACTATTCCCCAGGCGCTATCGAGGCGGCCCAAGCAGCGAACAAGGATTGAGAGTAATGCAGGTGGGTGGTGAAAATGGCTACGGGCGCCTCGGGGGGAAATAAAACACCGAACTTGAGTACT